>NW_026624244.1:0-42092 GCF_030028575.1 Malurus melanocephalus
TGGTTTAGGTAAACTGGACTCAGCACCACCCCCAGGAGAGGGTGGCAAAGGCCCCCCATAAAACAGGGAATTGGGATTGGGACATCTTTGGGTCAGGCATCGTCACCAATTGCTGTGATGATACAACCCCAAAGCCTTGGGATGCAAAAGGAGAGGAAAACCCTCCAGGAAACTGTTGGTTTCCTGGGAAAAATCACAAGGCAAGACCCATCTGAGTGGCAGCCTGGGAATGTGTGTGACACAGGAGCAGCTGGAATGACACTGTGCCATGTTTACATCCTCAAAGTGCATGTTGAGACAGGAGCATTTCCTGCAGCACAAGTAAATTGAATCAACACTGTAATATTTTAATTACTTAAAAACTTCAGGCGAAGTTCTACTTGATTTTCTTCTGGGCTATCATCCAGCTTTGCAGGATAAATTCTTTAAAGGTAAATTGTTAAATTAAATTAGGCTTTGGTTCCCGCTTGCTGCTCTTTTTGAAACTGAAAACTGCCACTTGACAATGATTTGTTCTTGTCCTCTCCCCCTTTTTAAAGGGAGGACTGCAAGGAGGTGTAAGTATGAATGCATTTCTTAGCAAGTGGAGTTATATATTTAATATAATCCCAAACAGATTGTCTACTCAAACACTGTTCATTAAATGAACTGTCTGCAAGTGTGATTTACAGTGTAACGTGGTCATGGCGATGTCTGTGTGTATTTAATAACTGCACAGTAATAGCTTATTGGCAGGAGTGGTAATTCGATTTTGGAGTTTTATCTTATTTTTGAGTTTCTGGACCATGAAATCCTGCTGTCTGACACACTTTTCCATTGCTTAATCTCCTGAGATTTGTGTAAAGAACAACGACTTTCCTTCTTCCTGAAGACACAGTGCCCTGCTGTATATTTTTTTATTGCCACCCCCCTCAGTGCTCACAGACCCCCCTGTCACATTTATGGGCTCAGCACTGCCCTATAAAATGCAGTAATGGACCAAAATATTGACATTTAATGAGCTAAGAGGTCCAGTCACGGAGAAAATAAAATCTTCCAGTATTGCATAAGCGCAAAAATTCTCAAGGATAATTTTCTGCATAATCTGTTGTTCTGTATTTAACTTTCTGAGCTTTCCTATCGATTCCAAGTCAAAACTCCCTTATTTAATATACTTAAGGAACAAAACCAGTAATTCTTATTCCACACAGAGACTTCTAAGTGTGCATTTTTCCTTGTGGCTTGCACGTTGGGCAGGTCTGCACCTGGATCCACCCAAATTATGCTGCATTTGTGTTTTCTGAACCTTTGAGAAACGGTTTTAGAACCAAATGTTGACAATKTTTTTTCTGTGGAGCAGTRTGATTTCAGCTGCTGCTGTGCCAATGGAGAGCTGGGGGACATCCCATAACATGTGGGATGTCGAGGAGAACACACTTTAATTCACTGGTCACTATTTTAGTGTTTTTCTGCCCAGTGGAAATCTATAAAGGCATGTTTGAATCAGCTGATTGTTCATCCAGGGTCAAAACTGAAGTCCTTGCTTTAAGGATTGTAATTAGCTTTACCCCTGAAATCACACTCTTTAAGGCTTCAATTATTTAAAATCATGTAGAAATTGTTATAGATACAGATTGCCTCCTGTGCACACTGCTCTTTTGGTAACTGGAAATTTGGGCAAGAAAGGGATGAAAGCATCAAACTGGTGAGATGAGAGGAAACCCAGATTTGGGTGTGTGACTGCACGAAGTGAGGGAGGCACTGATGTCTTGAGTGGAATTCCATGGCCTTGCTTAACTTCTCAAGGATTTTATAGATTTCCTCTAATTTTAGGTGTTTCTTTTTAATTTAAAGAGTTGGTAACGAGAGCCTGAGAGGTTGGTGAGCCTTGAGCTGCTCTTTGTGTTGGTGTTTTATCAGTGGTAGCCTCTTTCCTCTTATATCTCTGTACACAATAACAGTTATCTCGCAGGCTGGGTAATTATTTGATGCCTGTAAATGTGTTATCTGTGTGCTCTGAGGTTTTCTGTCAGGTGATGAATGGAAACTGCAGGGGATTTGTAAAATTGGTGCTGGGTTGGGGGAAGAAGGAATTTGGCTGCATTTCCACCACCCACGCTGTCACCACACGGTGACTCACCTTTGAAGGGTTCTTGTCCTGGGAATTCTGGTTTTTACTCTTCTAATTGATCCACCAAAGGGTTCAAAATCATCAGGGCTGTGTAGCAGCACCCCAGGCAGGAGTGAGGATCCCCCAAAGCCAGCAGAGCCCCGACCTGCAGAGTGGGCAATGTGCAAAGCAGTGTTGTGCTTGTACCCGCTGCCATCAAATCAAAATGCTGCTGTTTTCCAGCTCCTCAAGTGTTTCAGAGTTAAAAATTGGCAGTGAAAATTCAGGAATCTGGTTCCCCAGGTGCCAGGAGAAGAGCTGACTTGCTTTGCCGCTGTGGCTGATACAGACAGGACATGGCAGAGGATTTCAATGTGCAGGAGCTTCAAATCCATGGAGCAAACATTGCCACAAAAACCCACCAGCCAGAAACTGCTCTTTCTTTTCCCTTCCTTTCATTTTCCCTTCTTTTCCCCCTCCTTTTCCCTCTTTTCAAAGCCCTGTGCATCCGAACACATCTGGTAAAAGCAGCAGGAGCTGCTCTTTGGTTTGGGAGGGGACCAGCTGCCCACAGAGAAAGGTGTGCTTGGAGGGGACTGGGTGACACCGAGGACTCCAAAATTAATTTTGGCATCCCAGGAGGAGGGAGGTTAAATTAAACCTCATCTGCGTGAGGTTTAACTGTAGAGCTCAGCTGAGCTGGCTCTTCCATCCTGCCTTTGCACTCTGCCTTCCCAATGTGCCATCCAGTCCTCCAGAAACTGCAGAAATCATCCCTTTGATCCTCATCCCTGTGCTTTGTCCTGATTTTATTGACTCTGCAGCAGAGCCTGGGTCTGAATCTGTGTTCATGGAGCACACTGGGCACCCAGTCCCAGTTCATATTCAATATTTGTCAGGGAAACTCTGCCTCCCCTCCTGCAGCCATCCATCCATCTCTCATTCCTATTGATAATCCTCTTCTTCTGGGACCCACACACGGACCCCGTTTGCTTTTTAACTGATCACAAATGAGACAAACAAATAACAAAACTGCAAAAAAAAAAAGCAAAGCAGAGCAAAATAAACACAAGCCTGCCACTTTCTGCTGATAAATGTGCTCTCTCCTCATCCCTAAAAGGCTGTTGTACATAGTCAGGGCATAGTCATGCCCATAACAGCCCCCAAATTGTCCCTCCCCACTTCTCCACATCTCATCTGTCTCTGGGTCTCTCAGCTGTTCTTATCTTAATGGAATTTTTCCTTACAACCCAGGAATGGTACCAGAGGGCCCTTGCACGTCCCAGGCAATGCTTCAGCGTGCATATTCCAGCCCTGCATTGTCATATGTTGCTATAAATAGCTCTCACAAAGAGTCCATATTTCTGCAGAGATTCACCTGTCAGCTCCTAACAATGGGAGCCGTGCACAATGGGAAAATAGAACACCAGCTCCATCAACCTTTGACAGACTAATGGGGGTTATTTGACTTTCAATTTTTCATTATCGGGTTTGGCGGCCGCAATCGTCGCGCTGAGAAAACACAAACTGAGGGTGTGCCCGCTGACAGCACAGGGCAGGGAACMAGCTGCTGGTGTGCCAGGGGCTCAGGGATCTCCATCCTGCCCTTTCCTGCCCTGTTGGGATCGTTGGAAAAGAGTGGGATGGTTTTCTTTYRGGCTGGGAGAGCTGGRGAAGAGAAGGTTGTGTGGAARTATCRCAGCRCCTTCCAGGATCTGARAGGGGYTAMRGRGATGATGGATCAGGAACTTTGCATTGGGAACTGGAGTTATGGGAACAAGCTAAAAGGGAGGAAATTTAGGTTAAATATCTTTTTTAATTTAGGTTAATATTCTCAGGGTGCCCAGAGAAGCTGTGGCTGCCCCATCCCTGGAGTGTCCAAGGCCAGGTTGGATGGAGCTTGGAGCACCCTGGGATAGTGGGAGGTGTGATCAAAATCAAGATGATCTTTGAGGTCCCTTCCATCCCAAACCATTCCATGATTCTATTGCTGAAAAATCCCTCACCTGAGTTTCCTGAAAGGGTGCTCCCTCTGCCTTTCAGGCTCTAAGTCAGAGCCTGATTGCTGAACTGAGGCTCATCACTGTCCCTCTGCCTCCTCAGTGTGTCCCTTGTCCTCACTTTGTCACCGTGCTTTTGTAGGAACGGCTTTTTTTTGGGAGGTGACATTGTCACAAGGCAGCTGCTCTCAGTGCAAAAGGTGAATCACTCGATAAACATTCCAAAATTAGCTCAGATTTGCCACTGGCAAAAAAAAATTCCCCATGAGGGTTGCAAATGCAGTGGAAAGGTTAATTTGTGATGTGAAAAGGCGGCTATTTACACCAGGACAACTGTCCTGGAATAAAACCTGGCAGCAGTAAAGGACAACAAGCTCCTCGAAATCACTGCTTTTACCACAAAGTAATTATCCAAGCCCAGCTTGATGGGCCCTTTGCAGAGCCCACACTGGCTGTTTCCAGGGGGAAATGGAACATTTAACCTTTTTCCTGGAGGAGATACAGATGGAGTGCCCCACATTTCTCCTGAGCACTCGGTCAGTGCTGGAGGTGCCCAGCTCCTGTTAAACTCTTGTTTGTCCAAGCTGAGTCAGTTTGGACATGGAAATATCCCATAAATAAGAGGAATCTTGGAAGTTTTAAGTCATGCAGATGGCAGGGGTTAACCTGGAATCACACAGCAGACACAGCTGTCCCTGCAGAAGGCAATGCCCAGGCCCTGTTGAGCATCTGCTGCCACAAAAGACAGCACCTTGGGGAAAAAGATCTAAAAATGGATTTTCAGGTAGTCAATGTCCCTCTAATTACTTCAGAATTGGTGCCAGCAGAGGGAAACTCTTCTAGCATGAGCCTCCATGTGATTCAGCAAGAATGGGCTGGCTTGAGGACCTTGATCCACTATCCAAGCCTAAATCCTGGTGGCTTTTGTATCTAAGGGATGTCCAGCACATTTAAATATAAATAACTGCCTGGCTCTGTTCAAAATGTAATTTAGCACTGGCTTACCTTTATAATTAAAAAATCTTACCCTAAAAAATCACAAATTATAGAAAAACCTGCTTTAATGGGAACCACAGTTTAAGATACTCGAGGACCATCCTCCTCTACAGATACCAGCTTAGTCCAACAGCTTAGAAAAGGAAAATTTCTTTGTTTCCTTCTGACTCTGGCACAGCAGCTGCAGGGATTAATTGAACTCATGAAATCTATTGATTTTCTGTAGCTGTTATTAAAAAAAAAAAAGGCACTTTTGCACCCAGTGAAAGGTATGACTATCACTAAATTGTGTGCAATAAACCAACACGGCTCCGGTCTGTTGAGAAACCCGCAGTCCCATTAGTCTCCTAATTTTTATTTCAGAGCACAGAGACTTTTATTGTGTTACTGAAACTTCTGAGATGGTCCTGCTGTGCCATCAGCCTCATCTCAAGGGAGAAACCTCCACGATCCCAGAGTTTCTTCTGTGGATCAGCAGGAGAAATGCTGGATAAGCCATGAGGAGCTTCTCATTTCTGCAGCTAAAACCTGCTCAGCAGAAAAGCCTGTGTTCTCTATCTCCATGCAAATTCCCACGTGGGCAGCAGCAAAATGGAATTAATTTTAGAAGGTTTGAAGTATTCTGCATGAGATAAGGCATTAAGGTTTTTATTGCTGACCTCCCCGCTGGTAGTTCAGTAAAAGCAAAGCTGCCTTCACCAAAGTCTGCCCCACKCAGAGWGKTTCCAAGAGTTGCATTTGTTYACAACATTAAATAAATTACCARTCTTTATTTTTAGGCACAGTCACATTTATATAAAATCCAGGTTGTATTTTAAGACCAGACCAAAATTCAAAGACTGGAATGTAATGTTTTTCATCTGAAGGTATCTATCTTAAAATATTTTGCTTATGTAGTGGTGGTGGCAGCAATTCATATATTGCTTTAAGGCTTTGTTACTCATTTCAGTGATGAGGCTATGGATTGTGGCATCTCTGCTAAAAAATGGAGTTAAAGAAATCCCATTCCCCCTACAAATTTCTTGAGTTCTTCATTAGCAATGTGCATGGTTATTCAGCAGGATATGTTGTGTCCTGCACTCTGTGGCTGGAAATAATATTTGCAGAGTTGCACAGTTTTTTGACCAAATGATTGAGCTTTCAGTGACAAAAAACTTTCAAAATCGACTTTATTTTAAATGAGAGTTTGTCTTTCCACACAGTGGAGCTGTGTGGGCTGAATGTTGGGACTGGTTTGTTTTACAAGTGGCGCTTAACTGAGCCTGTGTGAGGCTTGGCCTGAGAGAGAGGAGGAGAAGAATTGGGAAAATGTTTTTAGGAAGAGGAATGGGGAAAAAGGTTTTTAGGAAGAGGAATATTGTCCAAATGCTGTCACTGGTGGAAAAATTGGAGGTGGAGAAGGGTAATTCTTGCACTGCCCAGGCTGAAGGAAGCTTATTTCAGTGTCAGAATTATCTTTTGATGTCAGGACTCTACGCTGGCTTCCTGTGTCTTTGCCGCTCAGCTGGCACCCTGTTTCGGTGGTCCTGCATGCCAAAAAGGGTTTCTAATGACGCAATTCTTTAATTAAATTCCAGGCTGTGACTGATCTGTGGGGCCAGTCACCTGTCCTCTTGTCCCTGTCCCCTCCTGGCAGCTGTGGTGGCTCCAGAAGATTCTGTCCAACTCTCCCTGTGCAGCAGAGAGTTGGTTACAGAAAACACTGGGGCTGGCTCAGGTTTAATTACCATTAAATTGAAGCAGCAGCTGTAGCATTAAATTGCACATTCCAAATGAAGGGAGAGGGGATGTTAAACTTAATGACCTGAAGGAATCACTCAAGGTGCAGGAATGGGGATTGATCTGGAGGACCTGTGGTTTGCAAAGCCAGGAGGGACCCGTGCAATCACCTCCTGTGACCTCCTGAAGGCCACCCTGGGTGTATCTCAGGAAATATCCACCTGTGAAATGCAGCTGTGCAACGGTGAGGAGCGCACTTCAACTCTCARTAAATCATTTCCAGTTGTTATTTTYACTCTGGCGATTAAAATGCAGCATCTGATTTCAAGCCAAAGCTTGCCCAGCTCAATTCCCAGCTCCTGGATTGTATCATAGCTCTGCTTATTTCATAAAGAGGCTGCAATTATGGAACTTCAGTGTCCTGGAATAATCAGCTGGGATCAACTTGTGCCCTTTCCTTTCTTCTGATAATGCGAACAGATTGAGTTCCTTCCTTTTTGCACTGACCACATTTATTTATTATTTATTATATTGATTATATATTTATTATGCATTCTTTATTATTATTCCTTTAATCATTCTTGTGGCTGTTTGATGCAAAACCTAACGTGGTTGTGGTTGTACCAACTCACATCAACAGTGTGATATAATCTTTCTATTCCCCTGTGGCTTTATTCTGCTGACACCATCAGGGAATGCATTAAACCCTTCACTACAATGGCAACACCTGGTCTTTATTTCTAAGTTTTTTTTCCTGTATTTTAGTCCCTTTCTATCCCAAATAGACCCTTCCAGCCTGTAAAAGTGCTGTACATGCTTTGTTCCCAGGATTCAGTTTATCCTATTTCCTAATTAGGATTTAGGGCTCATTCAGTAGCTGTAGTGTGGAGCACATAATGCTTGCTTGTGTTGATCTTATCAGGTTGCTTTGAATCAATACCTTCTCCACTTCATTATTTACCATTCTCCTAATCTTTGTCAGTCATTTGACATTTTTATCAAATAATGTTTTCGTATTTTCTCCCAGCTTGTTGATAAAAATGTTGTATAGCCGAGGGTCAATTACTCAGGGTCCTTGCAGGATCTCATTAGAAACACCCACCACTCTGTGATTCCTCTGTGGAGTGACTGAAACACAGTAAAATCAAATGAATTGATTAGTGAAGTGCTATAGGAAACAGTGACAATTAGGGAACTGCCACATTAAACAGTGCTGAGCTGGTAGAATTCAATGCTGAACCACGCAGTGCATTGTTTTTTAAGAGAATTTTTATAAACCCAATAGAGAAAATAACTTCTTGTTATAATACAGTTGTTCTGGGCTGTGACTTTTTAAGGCAGAGTTTTTTATATTGGATGAAGCTTTGGTATCAACACAGCTGTGATTTTCTAAAGGTTGTGGCTTATTTCTGTTCCTTTTTGGTCTCATTTTTTCCTCGAGGGAATAAATATTCCCCCTGAAAGGCAGAGCTGAACCAGCAGCAGGGGAGGGTTCCCCACACAGCTGGGACATCCTGACACAATGCCTTCTGTCTCTGCAGCACTTTGTGCTGTCATTTAAATGCAGTGGCTGAGGATGGGGAGATGCCTGGCTGGAAATTCAGATTTCTGAGGATCAGCACCAGGAAGGGCATCCCAGGGGATGCTCAGCACAGGCACGTGGGGTTGTTGAGTTTTGGGTAACAAGGTGCTCTTCCTTCACAAGTTAACATGGAAAAAAAAGAGTTTCCATAAATCATAAACACAAGCACAGCTGTTGGGCAGGGTCTTGTCAACCTCATTGCATTTACAGCAGAAACTTTGCCTATTTTAGTCGTGTAGATTACGGGATGTGATTTTTCACGCTCTGTAATATCAAGCCAAACCCTACCAAGGAAGCTTTGTTGCCTCAAGACTAATGAGGTTGTAAAACTCTACCCATAAAATCAGAATAATAGTATTCCCTTGCATCACAAGATTGCTGTGAGTACATATGTATATTCTGCACTCACGTGGCCGAATAATATGAGAACAAAACTTCATTTATTCACGAGAAGGACAAGCGTCTGCAGTGCACAAGGTTACAGGTAAAATCCCAAGGTTTTCCACCTTGCTGTGTAAACAGAGAGGAACACCAGCACAGTTCATTTTATACAGTGAATAATACAACGTCAATTATTCCTGAAATCTTTATTTGTCTTTCCACGCAGTTATCTGCCATGGTTTCCTTTTGTATGTTTTCATTTGTTTAATTAAATTATGTTTGGTCTTTCTGGAGTCCTTTCTGTCCCTACTTGTTGTGGACATTTATTAATAGTGTCACTTGGTTGATAGTCTGTTAATTTTAATCTCGTCTGAATTTGATTATCTTTATCTATTTACACTTCAGAGGCTTTTCCCTGAATTCAGAAGGACTCGTTCTCCCTTTCCTCCGCGTCGCTGCGTGCGCTCTGCGTAGGTGCTTTAATGGCATTAATTAATCAAGAAGCAGTGCAACAGAGGAAGGAAAACACCACAAATGAGTGCTGCCAATTGGTTTGCAGAGCCCCATGAGTGACCCACACTGGTGGCTGCTCTGGCATCGCCATCCAGAGCAAACCAAACCATCAGCAGCTCTTCCTTGGCACCCATCCCTTTGGCTCGAGGTCAGGTTAGGGTTTTAAGCTCTAATCTCCAGTGCTTTATGTTTCTGAAACCCTGTGATAGCACACAGTGGAAGTACTTAAAAAACCCCAGTCACTGCTGGACGTGTTCAGCAGCATCGTGTCAGTGTTTAAATGAGTTTTGTCAGCTCTCAGGTGTCTGGTTTTTTTCTCGGGGCAGCAGGTCTTGCTCTCTCACCTTGTTCTGCTTTTAAGTTTCTAGAGCTTGGAGTTGTTGGAGGAAAAACTTTCAAAAATTGGGCTGGAAATACTCCAAGCTCTCTCTGCGAAACAGAAGTGTAAATATAGACAATCAAATGCATTTATTTTTAATTCCATGATCGCTGCTCCCTCTGTGAAAAAAGGTTGGAGGGAGCCAGGGAGAGCTCCCTTCTGAGGGACCTGGCTGGTTTGGAAACTGCTGGGTGCCTCCAGGAGTAAATAAAACCTTGTCAGGGTGGGGGAATGGAGCAGAAGATGTTTGTGTCCAGCTTAGGTGGAATTTATGGCAGTCGGGATCTCTTGTGTAAGATGGGGAAAGACCCCTAGGTAGAATTTAGGTTTCTGAAACACACAAAATGCTTTTTTTTTTGGCTACCAAGCAGCTTTTTTTCAGCTGGTTTTGAACAAATACAGTCAGTTCTCCTTGTTTATCCATTTTTAGTAGGAATGGAGTGGACAGAGCACTCAAGGTAGGGCACATCAATGGGGCTGAGCTTCTTGTGCAGGAGAGAGCTCCACACGAGGCACCCGAGCCTCCTTGTGCTGAGTGGTATTTTTTTCCCTGGAAATTTCAATTGCATTAAAAATTCACTGTCGGTTCGCCTTGATCCATATCGAGAAGGGAAATTCTTCTTTCTCAGCTCTGGATTTATCTGTGGGCTTTGGGAGTTTTAAGCACCTCACACCCAAAGGATTGTTGTCCAATTAATCCAGGTGTTTCTTTACATTGCACCAGTGAAGAGAGCGAGAAGAAAACAGATCTCTACACCCCTGGCTATTCAAAGAGATAATCTGTAATTATTAGGAAACGCTGCTGCCAGTTGCCTCCTCTCTCTCCCAGTGGAGGCAAGGGGCAAGGATCACACACAATCACCTTTCCTCATTTTATCTAACAAGGGTGAAATTCCACTGTCAGGCGTGTTTTCCAGTTTAAGTCGTGATGTACAGCAGATTGTTATGCACGATTATAAAGCCTAATAAATTTCTCACTGTCTCATTTTCCCTGGTTGGCAGAAGTCAGGGGTTAAATGCCATTTCTGGTGGTGAGGTGAGGTGGAGAGCTGCACTTACAGCACACAGCACGAGACTGCAGCTCCCCTAAACTCTGGGTCAGGAATATTTGTGCCAGCTAGCCTGGTGGAGATTTTCCAATTTCCCAGTTTTTCTCCCATTTTGGGAGCTCAAAAGCTCTGGGTGTGGGGGTCAATTCACCGAGCCTGGCCTGTGGCTCCGAGCCTGGGACTCGCTGGTGCCACAGAGGGGGAAATTAGGAATGGTCATTCCAAGGAATTTGGTTTGCTCCTTGCAAGATGAGGTTCCTTGGTCACTTTTTTCCATCATTCGTTTTGCTCTCACATCAGCAGCTGATAATGTGTGAGCAATACAACATCTGTCTGGGTTATCCAGAGTACGTGGCAGTGCCTGAGGYAGRGCYGTGCTACTCCTCTAAAATTAATAGRAGATGAATTCTGAGAGCAAAACGAGTGAATTAAGATTTGTGAGGGCTCTATCAGCTGCTCCTTGAGTGCTGTAACCCACACTGATGTTGGCTTTCACCAAAGGGAAGGAAAGCTWTTGTGGTTTCCATATTTGTTATATCAGCAGTTGTTCTGCAGGGTGTGGTAGGAAATGTTTAATGTAGGGATGATCAGAGGGGGAGCCTGGAAATGTCAGTGAGACTGTTACATGATGAGGTTAGAAAGGGAAAATAGTGACTAAAAAATACTTTGATCTTTCTGTAGTGTTAACATTTCAAAGGTGTTTGGGAGTTTTTGTCTTTTTCTTGGAGTTGAAAAAATGTTAATTGAGTGTCTCAGAAGGTGACCAATAAGTTTTTTAACAGCATGTTTTTTAACAACATTTAACATGTTGTTAAATTGCTTATCCTGGCTAAACACAGAGATCCATAATGCTAACAAGGGCCAGGCTGCAGCTGAGATTTTGCTCTACTGAGTTCTCAGCATGGACAAGAAGCTTTTGTGGTTTCTGTGAGAAGCCCAGGCTGGCTCAGCTCAGCACTGTCAGATTGTTTGTCTCAAGGGGACTGCTGGTGAGACAGGCATTTTCCATTATTGCTTTCCTAGAGTTTAACTTGATTTGTTCTCTTACCCAGTCCTTGTTACAGAAACTCATCATGCCCTGATTTACTCCCCTTTCTTTTTGGTTACACAATCATTTGGAAAGAACACCTTCAATGATCTGTTCAGCTTCAGGTTGGCACAACTCTGCTAAAAGGATGAAATCCTTTAAATTGCTCTTTTATCTCTTTCTTCTCTCTCTYTCTCTTCAGSTTACTTAAAACRTCAGTACTGCTGCACCAGTCGTTACTGGAAGTAAAAGTTTTATTTAAAATCATGTGTAGTACCAAGCATTAATTTTCAATATGTGAAGCAAATCTATTATAAATGGAGAAATGAGGGGAAAAAGTAGCAGAACTGGGGTACAACTCGTGCAGAAACTGAGTTCTTGGGGTCAACAGCTGCACTGGAAACGCAGTTGGAGGGAAAATTGTGGGAATGAAATGGAACCAAATGTACTATTCAGTACATCAGGGAAAGAACCATAACACCAACAAGTCAAACCAATTTGTGGCTAATTCTGACAAGCAGAAGTTGCCATGAGAATAATTTGAGTGACCTCTGTGAAATAAGGTCGCTCTCCCCATAACTTCCACAATTCTTTGTAATTGTATGCTGCATGGGATTTTCCAAAATTCAGCTCCTTACCACAACATACACAGCTCTTAAAATTATCCTCCCTCACCATTTCATGTCTTCATTAGTTCAAATCAGTTTATGATCACTTTAATTTCCTTCTGTAGTAACATAGTGGTGTTTCCACCTGAACTGCAGATTTTTGAAGGCTCCTGCATATAATTCCACGCATTTAAACTCGTGACTGCTGCTGAAATTGCTAAAATATTAATTCACAAATATGGGTTTCCTGAATGTGTTTTGCACAGCCTTTAGCATGGGTCATATTTATTCTGAAGGGCACGGGACGGAGCAGAGTGAGGTTTAAGGCAAATCACGAAATGGTAACATCATTAACAAAGGAACCCTACTAACTGATAGGTTTGAGAAAGAGCAGCTATTTTGGTTCACTTATCCCTATAGATTTATTGGCATATGCAATCTAATCACTGCTTGCAGTGCAGTTCCAAAAGGGGAAAAAAAAGAGGCAAAAAAAAAAAAGCTTTTTCAGAGCTCAACTTTAGTTTAATAGGTTAGACTGGTGCAAACCTGTGTGATGGTGTTTCAGATGAAAGGACTGAGATCTAACAAGTCTCCATTCTGTCAAACCAGGAAGGACATGAACTATTATTTTTGACACAGAAGGGAAGTAATCAAATATTTAGGTCTTTTGTTTTCATTAACCAGAACAGGAGGATAAAAAATAGATACCAGAATATTCCTTTTGATTTGCTTCAAGAGTAAGTGAGGCATAGCTATTCATTCTTCTTCATTTTCTCTCTGAGATGAAAATCAAGAGCGTCCTCCCGGTGCAGGCTCTGGTTTGTTGTGGAAAAGGAACATTTTCTCCGTCAGCTGAAAGTGTCCGTGCAGAGCACTTTGTCTCTCTCTGTCTCTCTTTTATTTATATGAATGGTTTTTCAGCAGAAATAAGTGCTTAAGTGCTAACTTTTTTTTTTCCCCCTTGAAGAGAAGATGAACTGCGTGTCAGCGTGTACAGACAATGGATGAAAAACAAACAGAATTTGTTGCAGAGGTGTTTTCGTTYACGCGTTCGCAGAGCTCGATGCCAAAGTGCCTTTCAAAAACACCTCAGACACGCCAGCTTTTGTGCCTTAAATGAAGACTGAAATCCTCTGCTTTCCAAGAGAGCCGTTCAAAGGGGTGAAACTCAACAATTCCATTGATCCCTCTGCAGGAGGGTGTTTTATAGGGACACCCATCTCAGAGGTGGAGAAGCAGAGGGGGACAGGCAGAGATTTTTGCAGGGCAACGTTCCAAAGGGAAGTGGCAAATCCAGGAGCATAAGGCAGGTCTCCTGAGGCACAAATGAGATGTGGTTAAAGTCTGTGCACAGCAGAGCCCGGGCTGTAATGTCAGGATTTATTCAGGAGCTGCTGGAGGCACATTGCAATATGATAATCGTTGGAATGGACAATTGTCCCACTGGCTGTCATTGAACAATCCTCCAGCACATTTGGATTGTCTGCTCAGCAGAGGAACTGTAAATGAACTCCTTTGTTTTTATTCCTTTTGTTTTCAAGACCTCTTTAACTGCGGAAATCATCCTTATGATGTCAGCAGGGGCAGATTAACCCAGTTCATTTTTTCTGAAGGTGAAAAAACCACGGAAAATTGCCTCAAGAAAATTACAGACTGCGTCCTGTTAAAAAGCCATTAATGCCTAAGGTGTTGGGGTAAAACAAAGACATTGAAATTTCAGATATATTGGATGATTCTTTCCCTGGCACTTAAAGGAATGAGAATATACGCTGATTATTTTCTCACTCAGGCTTTTGTAGGTTTGGTCCAATATTTCTTCTTGAGGTGAGAATTAAGCATTACAGWAACGTACACTGTTTTCTTGCTGCAAGATATCCCAGACAATTCCTCGTGAACAGAGAATTCAGTGGCTTACAAGTCATGTAATTAGGGGATTAAAATCTAAGTGTGAAAGGAATTCTGAGACTCAGGTAACAGCTGGAATGAGCGGGTTTTCTTTGCAATGACTGTAGGAGATTGTCAGAAATGGGATCCATCTTAGTAAAGGTGTAAATCCTGGAGTGGGGATTTTTCTTTCTGCATGGTAGTGGAGAAGACCTGTTTGATTTAAATCATGGTTACGAGGATGTTGAAAGGGAAGAAAGTTTCTGATATATCCAAAGTGTATTTCATACACTTTGAGATTTGTATCAACACCCTGACTTGCACTCAAAAGCAAATGGGGTAATAAAAGATGGATTTATTAGAAGACTGACCAGAATTGCCCATTATTRGTTTGGACTACCTAGCAGTGGTTTAAATCTGCTACCCATGGGAGAGCAGGGGAGAAACCTTGCAATAAAGGTATTTTAAGCGTCTGCTACTGATGTTATTTTCTGATAAGCTGCCCTTCACGCTCARAAATGATGGAAGGTTGGCAGTCCTTCGCTTTCTCTTGGACTGAAACAAATAGCACCAAGATAAAAGCCGCTGCATTCGAAATGTATTTGAAAACCAAGCTGATGAAGAAGCGATGACAAATTTTTATTTTTTTTTTTTAGTTTTGTACCCTGGCACCATGAAAAACATGTGAGGAGAAGCAGCTGTTTGATAACCAGGGGCGTGTAAGGACACAGAATCCAATCTTTGTCCTTTGGGCTGGATTTACAAGGAGTCACAAAGATGTGACTCAGTCGGCTCTGGAGCAGGAGGGCACAGCCAGCTGCCAGCAGGTCACTTCTGTGGCTTCCACAGCTCCTGCCCTCAGCTGAGGAGCACGGGYTGGTTGTGTGTGTGTCCTCCCAGCCCTCTGCAAAGCCAAGAGCAGCAGTTCTGCCATGGGGCTGAAGTCTGGCTCTGTGTTGGACAGGGATTGACGTGCCACTGCCTTTTTGATGGATTCCTCTGGAGGAGGCGGCCACTCCAACTGCTCCAGCTCCGCTCATGCCTTTGGGCAGGCTCTGTCTAGACCCATAATTGTTATGTTCTGCCCTTCAAACCCTTCCCTGCATGATSTGCAGTGAAAGGAGATGTGTGAGTGTAGCGATCTGCGTGTGTACACAGCCAAATTCTTGCTTTAATTGTGTTAGCACAACCCATCGTTGAGTGCTCTAAATGCAGGGTGAGCTCTGCCCTGGCACATTTGGGTTTGTGCTGCTGATTAGCCTGCAATACATATTTCACTTTAGCACCAACAGGACCTTCACCTCACTTAAAAAGAATAATGACAAAACAGCCCAATTATCTGTTCTCAGAGTCCATTACCGAGGGGGAACCAAAATTRCCCTTTCTGTTAAAACAGCCCAGGTCTCTATTACATTTGCATTAAAAAAGGRTCTGAGATTAGGCTGCCTTTGTGTTCGGCACTGTACGAACAAGTAACAAGGAATAGGTCCTGGCCCAAAGAGGTTACAGTGTAAATTAGACTGAAGTGGAGAGAAAAGCAGCAGCTTTCCTTCATTTCCTGAGGGTGAACCAGGCACAGAGTGTGTTATATGGCAGAAGTGCACAGAGTTAACTCAGAATGAGCTGCCCAAGCCCAGATCCTCTTTTACAMTGCCAAAAGGTGAAGCACACAGTGATCTGGGTATTTTACTTCTGGAATTGGGACTCTGGGACACTCGAGTGATGGGCAGGGATAAGCCCTGATTTGGAAGCTGCTTGGGTTTCTACGCGAAGACAAAGTTTTAAAAACATTTAAACAGATTAAAACAGGCCTGCAGTGTTTTTTCTACTCTGTCTCCTTTACTGGGAAGCACAGAACCCCAGAATTTGAGGGCCTGTGGTGATGAGTGAGGTACCCAGCACTGCTGTCCCTGTGTCACTGGAACTGCCCAGGGCAGCGAGCAGTGGCAATCCTGATTCCCAAACAAATGAGCTCTTGGGAAACGAGAGCATTGGAGGCTGAAACATCTCCCTGACCATGAATCAACACTTTCCCCTGGAAAACTGTTAAGTCAGAAATTTGCCGACGAGCATTGCTAAAAGCCAAGCTCTGAGTGTTACCAGGGGAAGTTCCTCAGGGCAGGCAGTGAAGGGAGGGTGGGAATAAGGTAGGGATGGTTTCAGCCTCCTCTCTGTGTCCTGTCCCTTTTTCCAGGGTCTGTCTGACCCCTCTTGTGTGTCAGGGAGGGATCCCAGTGCAAAGCAGAGCTGCCTTCAGCTCCTGGTCCTGCCCTCTGCACCCCTGCTCTGCCTTCCACTGAGGATGAAGCTGAAAAATAGCAATTTGTGATAGAACAGCACCGATTCTTTCTCTATTTTTTTTTTTTTCTCTTTTCCATCCACATTCAACTCCTTTTCTCTCTCCTTTTCTCCCCTTTCTGTGTCCTGGCTGCATTCCCRTGTCTCACATCAGGTTTTGTATTGCTGGGGGGATAATGCAGCTCTGAAGTAATCACTCATTTCAACACCTTCCTATCTGCATCTCTGGTTTGAGGTCATTTCCCAGCCTGCAAGAATAAATTCTGAATCTTTAGTGAATCTCACTCCTTGCTTAAAATGCAGCTGTTGCTTGTGCCTTTCCTTTTTGACCATTTTCTTTGCCTCAGAAAAGGCACGGGTAGAATCCTGACTCCTGTGAATTTATTGGCAAACAGGCCAGGGGCTCACCTCACGTGTTTGGTAAAAGACCTTTCCATGGCTGCTACAGGAAGAACTGCCCTTAAACAAGAGCTCTGAAGAGCCTGGAGCGCAGCCAAATGGGGAAACAAGGTTGTTATTGGCATGATTTTAATCATGATAGACAATTAGCAAAGCTTAATTATATTGAGAAAGAAAATCAGAACAAGTGGCAGTAATGAATTTTCCCAGTAAATCTCCTGTGCTTCAGAATAAAACCAGCTGACCTATAAATACAATGAAATTAGAAGAGGTGTTTGCYCACGTGGCTTAGCTCTGGGCTGTGAGTCTGGCTCCTTTTCCGAGTCCCTTTTTAACACCTTTCTCTCCTGCAATATTAATTCTGGGAGCAACATTCCTGTTTAGCCATTTAGATGACATCCAGTGTCAATAGGCAGTAAGAGGAAGCTTTTCTCTTTTTTTTTCCCTGCAGCTCAACTTCGTAGTATTAGAAGTTAATAGGCTTAGAGAGCCGAGGATTTTTAAAATACTGCCGTTAGCTAAAATAAATATTATTTAGAACTCACTAAGTGGGTTATTTTTTAATATTGTGAAAGTCGGAATGTTTCCAGAGGATTTTCTGGCGACAGTAAAAATACTGAATTGAGTACTACCAGCCTTAGAAGATTTCAGAGACGATTTCTCCTGTTTGTGTTAGTAACCTACAGACCTGACACTCGGAGAGTGAAAGCGTCTGGCTTAACTCAAGAGCGTTATTTAAATCATTAAACCTTTTAATGGCACCGTAATAATGGAGCTTATAAAACAAAGCAGCTTCTGATGAAAGAGAAAAAATCATCCACGGGGGTTTATGTTGGACATCTTTAAATGCAAGCTGTGCTTTATTGGGGGTGTGAGCAGCTCTTCTCTTTCTCTCTTTCTTTCTCTCTTTCTCTTCTTCTCCTCCTCTCTTTCTCTCTTTCTTTCTCTCTTCTTTGTCACAAAGCCCAGGAGATCAAAATGGACAGAGATGGCTGGGTGGGTGCCACTCCCTGAAGTGACCTTGACAAATCCCAAACTGCTGAATGTGCCTGAACCAGGATCACAATTCYWTKTCTTTTAGGAATTCTCTTCCTGTTSGTGTCCCCAGGAAAGGTGCTCAATTTGTCTGAAACCAGAGAAGAAGCAGGAAAAGTACATTTGCATTTTTTTCCTGGTGTTCACGAGGATGTGCTGGGCACTTCCCTGCTTCAAACCAGCTTTTCTGTTAAACTCAGATTTGAGTCTCTGTGGCAAGTCACCTGCAATGAGGCCTGCACAAATTCAGATTGAACTCAGATTTCAATTTGGGGCTTCACTGTGGAATTCTCTCCAATTTGGCTTTTTCACTCTTGTCTCCAGATTAAGCAGAAGGGAGTGAAGGTCTGCTGGTGCCTCCCTTACTAAGAGATCCTAATTTTGGCTGGCAAGTCAGATTTCCCCAAAYAGAGGAGAAAGCCAGAGAGAGCATCTCTTTCCAAACCATTTCTGAAACCMAATTAACTCACTGGAATAATCTCTAACTCTTCTTGTTAGACACTCCRGTGCCTAAGTGAGGAAACAGAGTGGGATTCTTGTTTTTTGTGGGAAGGCTGTGAGTAGTGACAAACAAGTTCTTGCCTGTGGAAAAAAAATCTTTTACAAGTGAAAGAAAAATGTTTTAGAATTTCAAATAGCTAATGCTCCGAGATCAAGTGCAGCTCTTGGCTTTAGGAAGTGAAATTAATCTATTTGACGGGATATTTTATTAATCGGTTTTAAGTTTTAGCAGTTTAGTTTTACATTTCCATTAATATCGTAGTATCATAGGAATTYGTGATAATGTTATTGGGATTATTACATGCAAGTCACTAATAGCAGGGAAGATGTAAAAATTCATTACCATCATTGAATTTAGAGCAAAGTGAAGTCAACCCAGTTATGTGTGATTTGTGTGGAGCACTGTCTAAGCTGGAATGGCTCAAAGCCTTTATCTGYACTTTGTTGTGGGGTGGAGACAGCAGGATTTCAGCTGTGGGATCACTTCTGCTCTCTCACACCACAGCAAATCCTGTGGAACCACCCAGGATCCACAGTGGACTGGGAGCAGATTTGTTACGTGCAGTGTATTACAGATATTTTCCATCTGTGGTTAAGAACACGGAGAAAACGTGCAAATTMTCACTTTTACTGTTTGTAAAATTAGGCAATTAGCAAAGGGACAGGCTGATAAGCAAAAAGGGGCTGCTTGTCGCTGTCTTTTTTTGCAGTCACTTGTTCAAGGGCCCAGGTTCTGAAACCTGAATTAATGATGAAATTATGAAAGCAAGCAAGAAAGGGGGAAATGTGTAACAGCTCCCTCCATCATCCTTAGCTGGACTGTTAGAGCTTCACTGACTCTTGTGAAGCTACACCACAAAGTCTGAGGCTGAAAAATTACACATTGGGCTGTGCTAAAAGCCCACAAATATCTCAGGTGACACCTGATAAAGTCATCATTTGTCCCTCTGAATTAAGGTATTCCATGGGCACTGATTCTCYTTCTTTCTATTAAGTTTCCTTACTGGTATAAAGCTGGATGGAATAATTGCACAGGAAATATTTACTCACTGGGATGTGAGTGCCCYGGTCCTGCCACTGTGCAAAAGGTTGATTTTTCCTCTGTATCTCCAGTGATATGAACAATTGAAAGCAAAATCTTTATATATCCTGTCTTTTACCTGCTAGGGGGGTCTATCTGTGGTGAGTGTCTGCCTCCAGCTGACTTTGGGGAGTGGGAAAAATTTTCCTGTGACAYAGATTGGCTTTTGAAAATAAAGATGAAGCGAGGAAAATCGTCGTTTGTTTGTTTTTGTAGTAAGAAGTCCCCTAAAATATTTATGACCTTTTCTTTGCAGACTCCAGCCCGTTGTGCTTTGAATTACACACTTAAGAGCCAGGCACTGATTTTGAATGCCTAAATCAACCTTTTTTATTGGCTTCTTGTCTACAGAATGGAATAACGTGTTCTCTTGGGCGGAGGTTAATAAAGCCTTGTGGAAAGCTTGTATTCCATAATGCCGAGCTCCTGGAACAGTCTGTCAGGGAATGAGCAATCTCTGTGGATGGAATTCRGGGTGGGATTGCAGGGGAAATGCTCCTGCAAAGCTGCTGGGTCAGGAGCAGCCCTTGTGGCCTCTCTGTGTGCAACAGACTGCAACCGTGACGTGAAAATCCATGTCAGGTGGGCTGAGTGGAAATGGGAAAGACATTCCCAAAGGTCTGGCCTGGACCTGTTTTCCTTTCTGTCTTCTGGCTCCTCTGTGGACAAGAGGCTATTTCAGGTTTTTGTGTGAAGTTTTGGTTGCTTTTCCTTTGCTGTGTGGAAAAGCAAAGTGCAGGGTTGTTTATTAACTTGGAATTGTGGAAGTGCACAGAGAAGGGGAAAAAAAAGCCCTCAACACATTTAAACCAACCCAAATTGCTAGAGCAGAACCAAATGGAATAACTGAATGACCACAGGGACAACAAATCAGCATGGACAGCACCTCTGGTGAYAGAGAAGGGATTGATGTGGATGCAGCAGCGTAACTCAGCTTTTCTCAGAATCRGGGGCAAAAATTATAGAAGTGTTTCTACGAGTTTGTAACAATGGATTTTGTGCAAAGCATTACTCCAGTCTGCTGGAGTTGGGTGATTTTATTTTCAGTAAACCTTCCATTTGGGTGCAAGAGGCAGAATTCTGCTTGTATCTTTAGCAGTTAAGGAAATTAATGCAAAAGCATTCGTGCATTTAAGGGAAGATCGGGGTGGGTGAAAGCAATGCAACATTTATTCTTTTKTTCTGTTTTGGCCAATGGCTGAGAACTCTCATCAGCTGGAGCAACTYACTGTAAAGTGCTGTACCTGTGAGTGGCAGTCTCCTGTCACATTGTGGTTGGCACYCCAGGTTTCCCATTCTGAGGAAAAAAAAGAGCCACAGCAAACCTAAGAACAGCAGCAAATCCATATTGTCCTTCTGTGCTTTAATGTGTAATAACAAGGCTTGGGGAAGAGGGGTCCATGGGTTAATTATGCAGTGCACAAAAAAAAAGGAATTTCCTTTTAGCAGGTTTTTCTTCCCTAATTCCACAGAACTTAAGTAATCAGATATATGCCTGCATTGTACCATTCATTTTCTGCCCTCTTGTTTTCTCTTTAAACTAAAGAGGCTCAATAATATAAATAATATAAATTTGGCATTTAGAGAGARCTTTTTGTGTTGCTAAGCACACAAAAGAAGCGTGTGCTGTCCTGGCAGTCACAGGGCAGAGATGCCACTGTTGGCACCTTCTGGGAGCAGTTTTGGGTCAGAGCTCACCTGTGGATGGCCCGTGCTGGTTTGTGTTAGTGCAGGGTGTATCCATGGTGTATCTGTGGTGTATCCACACCTTTTCCTCTCCTCTGTGGATGCATTTCCCCGTTGTGCTCCTCCTGCCTGTCCAGATAACCCTGATTTCCTGGCAGCTGGAGCAGGGTGGTGTGGGCAGGGGTCACAGCTCCTGGCACCCTGTTCCTGCCAGCTGKAAAAGTGGGCAGCTTTATTTTTAGAGTATTCCCAGCCTGACTTATCAGCSAAGCACTTTGAGGTAACGACTTCAGCGCGTTTGACGTTTGTTCATTTTGAAAGATGTCATTTTAAGAATTTCTGCAAGTTTCAAAACTGCCCTGTGGGAGATCCGTTCCATGCCAAAATGTCATTTCAGATTCTAAACTACATACTCCCTCGTACTTTCACTTTATAAATGTTTCACAGTACCTGCATTTTTTATCATTGCACTTTTACGTGACCTATGAGTTGCTTGTAACTAACCTACAAGGYTTGTCTGAGGGAAGTAATAGAATTATTTCAAATGAGCTTTTTTCCTCTGTCAGAAGTTAAGCCACCACCCAGTTCTTTCTTCCTTGTGCCTAGATATTCGTTATTAATATTTTAACAAATGCAGTGTTTACAGTGTCACTCATAGGTCTGTGTTAAAATKGGATCAAATGTGTGGTGGAAAGTGAATACTCAGTTTCATTTCTAACAGTTGTTAGAACCAGGCCTTATTTTTTCAGTAGTAGATGAATCTCCTGGTATTTTCTGCAAGTCATCAAACTTCATTCCTGGGCTGTAATTATGTGTGAAATCCTGCCTGATGGCTTTGCTGGCAACACTACCACTCAGAGCARACATAAAAATAACCTGAGGTCATATTTCCATTGGTGTCCTGTGTGGAGAAAGCACTTTTGAAACATCCCCTTGCATGGGAAACTCCATCAAGGGAAAGGAGGAATATTTGAAATGGGAGCATGGGGAGGTGAGCACCGAGGGCAGACAGGCAGCCCTAAAAAATGCAAATATTGGTTAATAACAGCACAAAAATTGATTAATAGCAGTTATCATGACCAAGAAGCAGAAGTTCTCTCCCATTTCCAGYTCTCCAAAGGTCTGTGAGATGCCAGCAGCCCAGGGGAAGCCAGGTGGGCACAGGGGTTGTGACCCGTCCTTCTGCAGCACCTTTGGAGGGGGACTGAGCCATAGGCTGCAGGTTTGTTCTGCTGCTTTTGATCTCTCCTGTTCGAAGCYCTTCCACTTTGTACCAATAAATATTCATTGAGCTAAAGGGCAGGGGAATGAGAGATGGAGTACTTGAATGAGTGAGGGCTTGAGCTTATACCTTGGCCTTCTCTTATCTCAGTCTCTTTCATATAATTTTGATCAGAAAATTTTCACCCAGGATCTGTGAAATCTTCGCAGGAAGYGTTTCAGGCAAGCTGATTTCACCCCAGCCTCCAACAAACGCAGCGTTTTTAACAAACCTCGTTGTGCAGGTTAACATGCACAGCTAAAAACTCACAGGGAGGGCAAACCTGAGGGAAATCAGTGACTGTGTCAGCCACACAAGGTTGGTGAGGATGTAAACTCTTCCATTTTCAGTGGGGATGTTTGTACTATGCAGATGGAAAGTTAAACTTGCTCTTCCCACCTTGTTTGAGCTTTGCTTTTTGGATTTTTTCCCCTTCACAAACACCTTTCCTGGGATTTCTTGGTCTGCAGAGTCCTGTATTGGATTTTCCCTTTTCACTGAGCYGTGCACAAGGTGGTATAATGACACCTGATAGTCACAGCTCTTTTTTTACTGCTCCAAAGTCATGAACTCCAGGGCAGTATTTCCACCTCCCAGCAGGTTTCAAGAGAGCAGTGTAATACCTCTGACAACCTTGGGCTGCTCTGTTAGGAGGAGCACWGGGTGCCCCCGACAGGGCTGATTTAAACTTCACAGTTAACATTATTTTAAGGACTCAGGACACAGAAAACCTCTGAGAAAAAAAACAGTGGCTCCTGTGCTCTCCCAACAGAGCTGACACTGAGGGTCAGCTGTCACAGCAAAATTTTCAGTGCTGGCTGAAATTTAGAGCTGTCCTAAACAGCAAAYGTCTAATGGCTTCAAATAAAAGACAAGAAAGAGAAATTCCTCCATAATTTAACTGTCCAGGAGAAAGGGAGGTAGAGTGGTCTCAGAGTGTTCCTGTGGAAAATGAGTTATTTTTGTGCTGARTATGTTATTCTTGTGATGCTTTTGGAAACTGAAATCCTGTCACACCCACCCTTCCTTCAATTTAGTTCCTTGACGATGAAGACGCCCGACCCTTCCCACCACTCCCCGCACCTCCACTTCCCTGGCTCTGCTCTCATAAAGATATTTTCCCTGCCAGCAGATTTCCAGCAGTGGGGAAGGTTAATGAGCAATTGGCTCTGATTGCCCTTTTCCAGGCCTGTGAAGTCCCCCTGTCCCACGGGGATCAGGGACACCTCCCCAGGCACAGAGAGGTCACTGTCCATACAGCAGGAGATCGGGATCTCTGTGTTTGCCTGTAGTGCTCCCTCCCTCCTCCACTGATTTTTCTGGCAATTGCTGTGGAATTAAAGCCAAAGCCAGTCACCCATAGCTCTTTGTTAGGAAAGGAATTTTTGCAGTTAAAGGTTTTTAATGAAGGAAAATCAGCAATATGTTTGTCAGCACCTTGATGACAGCGATCCCAGCCAGCAGTGAGACAACAGAAAGGTGCAATGTCCTTTCCAATTGCTTGCAAAACTTCACGTGAGGTTGTAGCTGGGAAATGATAAAAATGTCTTGATGTTCTTTCACCGCCTTCAGATCTGGAATAACACAAGACAAAGCTTGTTCTGAAGTCAGTGACAGATTTTGTTTAAAAATGGCTTTTTAAACAGTGAACAAATTTTGCATGAGACAAAGCACTGAGGGAAATGACGAGTTGCTGTTTCTGTTGAAAGATTAATTTAATTTGCATTCAGCTTGAAATTAAAACATTGAGTTAATATACATTTAAAATGTACTGTTACCAGGAACCAGAGGCAGTGTTTTACTGTTTCTGTGGAAAGTGTTTGTAATCTAATTAAGAAATAATAAAAATAAACACAACACAAGAAAGCCAGAGGGAAATGGTCAATGAGAATAGATGAAATTTCTGAGTGTGTTTGCTGTGAACTTATGACAACAAGGGGAAGCTTGGGAAACCTTAGGGGAGTTACTTTTCCTGCAAACCCATTTATGGCCAAATTCTTCCAATTTCCTTTTTTTTTTTTTTTTTTGGGCTTTTCAAAATCAAGTCTGCATAATGCTAACAAACCATAGAACTTAGAGACTCATTAATGGTGTAAATCAGGGCCGTGGTCAGAATCAAAAGCTGGATTGGATAYGCTTGTTTTTTAAAACAATAATGAATTTGTTGTGCACAGAGCTGCCTGTGCAAAACCTGCACAGCTGAGTTGGTGTTTGCCCTGTATTTAATGGGACAGACTCAGAGTGGGYCTCTGGGTGTCAAAGCCACAACTTTTGTACTTTTTCACAGTGYGTGGGTTACACATCCAAAATTCCAACATGCAAACACATGTTTAGGTGAAGAAGGTCACCCCAGAACCTCTGCATTTGAATTTATAGCTGTTATTTGTGATTTCAAGCAACATGAAGATGTTCTTTCCAAATACTTATACCTTAAAAGGGATGCAGAACATTCAAGTGATGGCAGAACATCTTAAGTGATTAATTTGTACAAAATTATGTAACTCCAGAATATGGCTAAGACTTGACAGTGTTTGCATTCACTGAGAAAATAACTATTGTAAAAAGTCCCATAAAGAAATATTTTTCCCTTTTATCTTCAAATGGAGCCGTAAGTTAATATCTCTGTTAAAAGCTAAATGTACTTAGGAATATTATTCAGAAGTCCTCATAGTTTTTAACTTCATGGTTTTTGGAAGTCATTTAAATACATTCCACTCTTCATCAATCATAGTTTCTCTTGTTCTGAGAAGAAACTTAAAAAGACAGAGGTGAATGAATGCTCTGAAAGATTGAGAGGGAAGGGCTGAGAAAAGAACAGCATGATTGTACTGCCYTGCCACTGCAGCAAATAATGCACATTGTACTTCCAAAAGGGGAGAAAATGGAAGTTTTGGCAGGCTTCACCAGAATAAGTAATTTAAAAGCTATCACAGAGCTATCTGACCAAAGCCACRGGGTTTAATTACGCTTATGGGAAAAAGGAATAAAAGCAAGAAAACAGTTTGGACAGATTGGGTGGATTCTTCCACAGCTGATTCCGTTGTGAGAGGGTCCAAGAGGAACTCATTTTCCTGCAGTGTAAGTCATGTTTATTGTACATTATCCCCACGCTGGATCATGTCCCTCATATATTTTGCTTTATGGGACAAATCAGATAACAGTTTAGGGCTGAGGGGTAACTGAGTGTATATATCCCCAGCTAGTTAAACTGCTGGTTGTCACTGGGCGTCTTTCATGGGAAAGGCAATTTCGAGAGGATGAGATTCCATCTCACAGAAGTACCTCCAAGTACATTTTTACACTTGCTCGCATGCAGTATTTATTTCATAGCTATCTATGCAGAAGATAAACGTGAAAGATACTATTACTGAAAATCCCTCAGCTTGCTCGTGCCCTGTGATTCCTTTCAGCTCCAAGATTTCAAATGATCATCCCTTACAGAAAAATGATAAAAATTAGCTTTTTTTTTTTTTTTTAATCAGTTTTGTTTATCCTTCAATTTCATGTTGGAGAGGATTTCAAAGTAAATGTGAAAATGTTTATATTTGATACCCCACAAGCAGTGTGACAATTACCAATCCTTGCTAAATCCATGCCAGCAAAGAGGTAATAGAAGATACTTTATGGCTGCTAAATTTAAAATAATTCATTGAAATTAAAATATATAAATTGGATATYTTTATGGCTTTTCTGAACACGTTTAGTTGGATGTTGAGAAACCAACAAATGTATTTACAGGATAAAAAGGTTGTGCTGTGAAGAGAAAATTGGCTGAAAGAAGTAATCTTTAATGCATGTCAGCAGTGACATAGAAAATATGAGGTTGTGATGTTATGAGAGTTACATTGTTGACTCTGTTATATTGATATAAAAGTTATTGATTGCATTAAATTCTGTGTTTAAAATGTTCTCCCTCCTGGCTGTTGATACATCTAGCATCCTTCCTTTCTAATTTTCACTTTTTTTTATATAAAGGAATGAAAATGGGGTTATTCGAGTCTATTCCAGTTCAGCTGGTCTGGAGACACCACTGTGTGGATTTTTGCCTTTCAGAACAATAGTTACAAACATTCTACTAAATCTGTAATGCCAGAATACTTTAAAATTGATAACCTCACATTCCTTTCAGGTGATTCAAGTGTGCATTAGGATCACCATAGAATCCCAGACTGGTCTAGGTTGGAAGGAACCGTAAAGATCACCCAGTCCAGGCCCCTTCCACCATCCCAGGKTGCTCCAAGCCCTKTCCAGCCTGGCCTTGGGCACTTCCAGGGATCCAGGGGCAGCCACAGCTTCTCTGGGCAGCTCCCAGACCCAGCAGAACAACAGAGACAAAAGACAATACAAAAAAGAGATAGAAAGGTTTTTAGGTGCTTAATGCACTCTGAATGGACAGCTTCCACTTCCAGGGATGGTCACAACAAGGATGGTCTGGCCTGCAAACTGGTCAAAACCAAGACTGGTCCAAAACTGCCTGAATATTTTTTAAAAAGAGGTGATGAATTGAAAACCTGACATTCTCCTGTGTTTCTCTGGAAAAAAATATCTTAAAGTACAGTAACATYAACAGTGTATTTTTCCTCCTGCTATAGGATGAGAGCTGTGCTGGTCCATGGGCAGGATTTTGCCCTGTGTCTATCCCACACTGCAGATCTGTTTTCCTCCTACGCTGGTTCCATAACCCCGTGCTACTGTGCACTCTGTAATTGTACTGATCCATAGCATACTGGTTTTTTTTTCCCCATTTGACCTTTGCTTTTCACTGACATTTGCAAAATGTGACTAAGTGAAACCAGACTAAATAGATGTTAACAGCAAAATCTTTTTGCTGCTCTTTCTATTAAAAAAAAAAATCTATTTTCTAGAATTGCAGAATGTGAGGACGAATGCAAAAAGTTCTGATATTTTCTATTACTGCAGCACATCCAAATGCAATTAAAGGCATTGACCACTTGCTTATTTTTATGTGCTGATTTACACAAATCTATTCAAAGTAATGAGARGCCCAGCTGGTACAAATCGTTACCAAATGCCTTTCGTAGCCACCTTTAGCCAGAGAACATTTGTTCTACGTTAACTGAGAACAAACTGTTTCAAATCATGCCGCAGTCCCTCAGAAGTATTAGACACACATTTATCAACTGTTTTGAAAGGCAAAATTAATTTACATGCTTTCTCTATTGCCAGATGTGTGTTCTGACATGTTGTGGTACAACCGAGCCCGGTGTCTCGGTGCAGTTCCACAGCTTTTGGGCGGAGGGGACGTTTCCTCGCTGGGCAAAGCAACCTTGGCAGCCAAAGCTGCTCAACAACCTATTTATTAGGATCTGCACTCCTCCCCTGCTGTTATATTAATATAATGAATTGTTCACAGGTGTTCCAAATGAGGTTTAGATGATCRCTGGGAGCTTTGTTACTCAGACAAGCCAAATTGAAAGGAGCAGATGCAACAGTCCCCCAGCAGAAGTACAAACTATGACTTAATGAAGGTCATTCTGCACATTTTGGCCTTGGCGACCCTATGAACAACCAGACTGCCATTATTTTATTGTTTCTAGACAGAAAAGTGATTGCTTCTTGCCCACTTGCCTTGGTATTTTTTTAGTTGTCTTTRTTACATCATTGGGAGCTCTTAATTGCATTTAATCTGACTCCCTTTTAGCTGAAATGGGATAGTTCCCATATGATTGTTGTTAATCCGTGCTCTAAGTCGTGTTTGAGCTTTAATGCTCTTTTTTGTGGCGATGTTTCAATCACAATGTGTATTCAAACATTAGGCCAGGTGAACAGACAGTGGAATGGRCATTCCCAGCTGGATATGCAAAAATGGGGAGAAAAGAGGAGTTGGAAATCGTGCCAGATGCACGACCTGAACATTTCCTGCAGGTGATACTGGTGCTGTCCAAAGCCTGTGGTTTTCTTCTCTGCCCTTCTTTCATGGCAAATATGAACTAACACAGTGCAATTGTCCCCAGAAAGCTTGCAATTAGCTTGGTACATGTTGATTTACTGTTTTAAAAGTCTCTTCAAAGGCCAGTGCAGGATGTGAAAGAGCTGCAGARCCTGGGAGATGAGGTCTGTGTTGTAGGTGTGCTGTTGGGAAGCAGAGATGTCAGCCTAGCAGAGACCTGGGTCTTTTCCSCTGGCTCTGTCCCAAATTTCACCAGGATTTTGGAGAAAAGCTCACTTATATATCCCTTGTGATGGAAGCAGGGGTGAGGATTTTTTTTCTTAGCCGCCTTTTTAGCTGTGTTTAGCTTATGCATTTCTGAGATAAGGCTTTTCCCTTGCTTTATGTCTTCCGCCGCTCACCATAAAGGGATCACGGTCCCGGCTGGAGCCTCTCGGTGCTGTAATAATTGCAATAAATGTGAGGGCTACTGCACCCAGAGTGCTACTTAATGTCCTTCTTCCCCCAAATGGGAAACAGAAGAGGCTCTTTTCCATTTTTTTTTTTTTTTTTGGTGCAGTTTAAAGGGAATGCACTAAGGTCACCACGTGCATCAAAGGTCCATCTTTGCATCACTCAGCYCTGCACTTGGCAGGCTCTCTAACATGCCCACTTTGATCACTCGGTGACAGATATCACCAAGGAGAAAGGACAGCRTTTTAACCTTGAGTACACATTGAGGGGGAAAATTACACAGGGACAGAAAAGCCATGCACAGCTCCTGTGCAATGAGCCGTAGAAAGGATCTTCATTGGGCTTTTCATCTGGAGAGGGTTTGGGAAGGAGCTGCCAATCGCTGTTGTTCTGTATGAGGGGTGTTTACAACACGTTCACAATGGATGCAAGCGGTCAGTGGTGGAATTCCCATTCCTGACAGCAAATATTACCAAGGGGAGTGAGATTGTAGTGAAACATGAGYACAATAATCTTTGTTCTCTTCAGAAGAGCCATCAGGTCTGTCCTTTCTCCAGCAGTGTACATCCTTCCTTGCTCTAACACGACACGGTGCATTCAAAATTAGATATAACCTAACTCTTGGGTGTATTTTAGTGTGAAAGATGTGGATCTGGATGCTTCTCTGGCCTGGGCTTTGCTAGATTTTGTTTATATAAGTTTACACTGGACTCCTGGGGGCAGGTGTCTCATTTTTATCGGGCTTTACGGCAGAGGCCACAGAGTGGAGTGCAGAAGTAATTGTTGAATTCAACCATGAAAACTGCTATTACTTGGTTTCTCTGCGACATCTGTTATATCCTGTTGTGCATGTGATGAGAAGCAGATTTTGTTTCATTTCAGAATCTGTTGGTGAGCATGAATAGTATCTACAATAGTTGATGGCTCATCAAAACACACATAAAAGCCATGCTTCCTGAGCTCAGCTTCGGGAGGTGTAGCAAATCAGTGTTCTGTGGCCAGAGGGATTCAGTTCCCAGCCTGTGGCGGAGGCCAGGCAGTGAGGAGATGTGTCAGGCAGGCTGCAAAATCCATGAGGACCAGGAAAGGAAGATGTTCACAGAGCAGCAAAAGTGGGAGGGTGGATTTGGGGCTACCTGGCTACAAATGTTTGTGACTTCTATTTGATTTGAGCAGATTTTCCCAGGAACTGCACTGTCTCTGGTTGGATTCAGGGGGATTGTGTCCCGAGCACAAATATGGACAGCGCCAGGCAGGGCTGGAGCATACGTTCCCACAGATTTGGGGTCACCACGAGGCTGGGGGAGCTGCTGCACATTCCCATTTTCTCATGCTGCCATATGTGTTCCTGGTCACATTCCGGAGCCGTGCGTTTTACAGCTCTCCTCCTTCCTCATCAACAGGCCAGATGGATCTAGTCTTGCCTGCCACCCACTCCTGAGCTGTGTTATTTGTTGACATTTGTCACTCCCAAGGACTTGCATTTCAGCAGAAGGTAAGCATTCATTTGGCTGCTGTAGGTATTTTGTAATTCATTAGCTATTTAATCAAATTTGGAAATATTTTTTGCCTCGCTAAAAACCATGGCTATGATATGTTTAAGTCCTGAGTGGAAATACTTAATATCTAAAGCTTTTTTATTTTAGACAGTATGGATTTTCCCTACTCTGAAAGCTGACAAACRTCTCAGTGTTCTTGTTCACATTTATTTTTATGTTGAGGAAACAAGCCCATTGTAAAGGAGATACACTTAGGCAGATGCTGATKAAAAATGAAGGAATCAGAAAGAAACGAGTTATTTGCCTTAACAATACCTCAGATTCTTTTTAGCCTGTGTGTAACCTTGATTCCATRTAACTTCTCTGGATCCTGATGCTGCTGGTTTGGGCGGTTTTGCTAGAGGTTGGCACAGAGATTCAAACTTTAATGAACAATAAAGGTAAAAGTCAACCCTCCAAAAGTTGCAACAATGTATTTTTAGCATCTAAACTTGGAACTTGGCCCTCATTTGGGTTGAAAGGGTGCCACTTTATTCCCCAATTTGTTGAGTGGTACCCTGGAGAAATACCACTTTAGCCACAGGAGTCACAGATCTGAAAAACTGTGATCTTTTCTGTGTGTAGCTGTGTAGACTCAAGCTGGACTTTTAGCACATGACATCAGTCAGTCTTTTAAAAATCCCATTTATTAACAATCTTTGAAATTATCCTGGTTTTGCGGCAGTAGATGAGGACTCCATAACTGGGTTGTATGGATTCTGTCTTGGTTCTGTCATAATTTCCTATTAAATGTGAAGAAGGAAGCCAGAAATAAAAAAAAAAAAAAAAAAGACATACACATTTAGGAACCTAAACTCCAGTGAGTTCCAGTGAGTAGTTTTCCAATACAAATTTTGTATGTATTTGAGATATTTTTTTTAAACCTCAGTGTTTTGTCTCAGGCTAATGTTATAAACCCTTTCAAGTGAAAGATTGTCTTTTTAGATAAACAGCAAAACCCCTTTAGAAAGGAAACCCTGATCTAGTTGACACCTATAAATTTATTACAAAATAAAAATACTTCAAACATCCTTCATTTAAATTGTTATTTGAAGATTTATATTATTGCATTGAGTTGCTATGGTGGCACTTGCAATTTCCATTTCTGCCTGGAAAGCTTAAAGAGGAAAAAAAATATGAATAGCAAACGTCAGAAAGTAATGATTTGTCATGTTTTGAAATGTATTACAGAAATATCAACTTAGGCAAATATGTTTGGCTGAACTCTGGCATTYTGCCTGGAGCTGAGGCTTCCAGACTCGTGCAAAGCCTCACTGCAGGGAATGGATAAAGATTGGAAGCTCCAAGGTCCAGCCTCCGTGCTGGACAAGGGGAAAAGTGACATCCCAGGAGTGGTTTTGCCTGGACATTAATTCCATGGTATTTTTCGGGCGTCCCAGAAGCGCTGAGATCTCGTATTGGAAGTGGCACTTGTTACTGTTGAGCCACAGTGGAAGTCCTGGTTCATCAGCAAGTGAGGCAGCCCCACAGAATTCCTCAGTCCTTGGCCCCAGTGAATCCCACAGCCTGAAGGGTGGAGTGGTCCTGGGAGTGTCAGTTCCCCTTTGTCRTGGAATCATGGAACGGTTTGGGTTGGAAGGGACCTTAAAGATCATCTCCAGTTCCACCTCGCTGCCATGGGCAGGGACACCTTCCACTATCCCAGGGTGCTCCCAGCCCTGTCCAACCTGGCTTTGGACACTTCCAGGATCCAGGGGCAGCCACAGTTTCTCTGTGCAAACCTGTGCCAGGGCCTCCCCACCCTCCCAGGGAAGGATTTTTCCCCAGTATCCCCCCTAACCCTGCCCTCTGGCAGTTTGAAGCCATTTCCCATTGTCCTTGCACCATGTGCTCTTGTAAAGTCATCAAGAAGTGGTGACAAGAGTCAATAATCAGCAGCTGTTAAAGAGGGATTATATCCAAGCTGATGGAAATGCTGATGTTGGTTCTGAAATGGCAAAAGGAAACACAGATGCTTGGATATCCAGAGAAAAATRGTTTGGGTTGGAAGGGACCTTAAAGATCATCTTGTCCCAACTCTGCTGTCACGGGCAGAGATGTCCATGAGCTGGACTCAGGGACATTAGGAGAAGGTAAAGGAAAAGGTCAATAATGAAACATTAAAGGCAAAGAAATGTACAAGTTACTATTTAAACAAGAGATTTTAAAAATGTATTATTATTAAAAGGAAAACGATGAAAAATTGATTTCATACTTTCAGATACAGCTTCACGTAGCAGCAGGCTCAACTGACTTGAAAGTGGGCTGAGCAGGTTTCAAAAGAAGGTGTCAGGAATCCTTTCCAGCGCCTAACAGAAATAACAAGTTAAATCTTTTGAAAATGCCTTTTTCAGGTAGTGCTCATAATGCCATGCTGAGGGCACATTTCAGGATGAGTCTGAGGTTACAAAAACACCTACTGAGTAACCAGTGGCACTTGCTTCAGCACTTGAGTTTTCCTCAGAGGTCTTCCACCCAATTACTGGCCAGATCCAGTGATAATTTAACTTATCAGATCTGACAAGAGCCGAACCCAAGGTAGAATGACTGCCTAAACATTTATTTGTCTCAATGACACGTTTAAAACTCTCTGCTCTGTCTAAATATTTAAAAGGAAATCTAAAGAGGAAAATRTAATGTGACATAAGAGGAAATGAAAAACAGCCTTACTTGTTGAGGACATTCACTACACACAATTGCTGTCTCCTGAATACCTGTTATTTTTGGCAGAAATTGAGGGGAATGCAGCTTTAAATATCATGTTCATCTGTCTCTTTTTAACAAAAAAAAAAAGATTTTTACAATAGCAAATGGATCTTTTGCTGTCAAAATCATGGAATATGACAACAGCCAAGATCTCTAGGAACCTCTGAGTCTGAAGTATTTGATTGTAAARCTACATATAAAAATGAATAAATAATGAAGACAAATAGGTACTTAAGTAAAAAGAAGTTGCAGCATTGTACAAATCAGAGAGGTAAATGTGCTGGCTGCTTATTAAAGTAGACAAAATCTTATGAACAAGCTGCAATACGATTTCTTATTGGAGAGGTGGACTGTTTGAAGTTTTCGAGCCTCCTTTTTATTCTCTAATGCAGAGTAAAGCCAAATTTTGGAATTCTCTATAAAGCAGATATTMTGTATTTTCATAGCAGAAACACATTTTCCATGTGTTTCACGTGTGTTTAAGGTTGTGTGAGCACTTTGCAAGGTAATGCAGAATATATGGGCTCTCAGGATGTAAGGATGCTGAAAATTTTCTTCACCTGTGAGGTTCTCCTAGAAAGGAGTTTATTAAATTCTGAGGTGTCTCCGTGTGGATCATCAGTGGTGTCTGGGGGGAACGAGAGAACAACAGAACTCAGAATGTGTGCATATATCAYGCTCTTAGCAACATGTTCTCTGTTGGAGCCTGACACTTATGTTTGCGAAAGCAARCCCTGTCTAAATTAGTTTGCAGTTAATTGGCTGTGAAAGGAAACGCACCTTGCCAAAAAGGATTTGAAATATGAAGCAGTTTGGATTTGTGAAGAAGTCAGTCGCTGTTCTTGGAGAATCACAGATTCCTTCCTGGGCATCTGGGAAATAATGTGGTTCATAATCTCCAGTGCTTTCACAAATTCCATTATTTGGCAGGACAGGCATCTACTTGCTGCCATCTACTAGAAGATAAATTGATTTTGGAGGGACGGTCTTGGACTGKTTGTTGGAGCTGCTCATTTGCAGCTGAGCAAAGTGTTTGCAGCAGGGTTAGTTCAGTAATATTTTGAATATGTGATGGAAATAGCTGAGGCTACCAGATAGAAYGGTGCCATCCTGCTTTTATTTTCCCTCCCAGCACTCAAAACGGAATGATTGGCCATGTATATAATAATAATAGTTAGTGTTTATATTTGTCCTGTCTCTGGGGTCTTTCCAAGTATTCCTGGAGAAATTGTCATAGGAGGCCGCTTTCATAGGTGTTATGGAGATGGACATAAAACTTGATTTATCCAAAGTCAGTGACAAAGCTGGGATTTAAACCAAGCTCCTGAATCCTTTTTTGCATGTGTAATTACAAGATTTTGAAATCTTTGTTGAGATGCATGAAAGGAAAAACTCACCCTGTGACCAAGCCACACAACATAGTGAAGCTTCTCCTTCAGAAACCAGTGATGAGTCTCTGCAGCATTCATGACTTAATTTCATTTTTAGTATTTCCATGTGCTGGCTTTTAATAGAGAGATGTCAGTGATTTTTTGGGATAATGYGTTTTCCACCACATTGCATTGCATGGGCAAGAAATACCCTGATGTGTCACTGCCAGAAAATAGGGTGGCTTCCCATTTTTCTTGAAGAGCCACCACAATTTTTCTACACAGACCTTTTGGGTGAGCAAGAGCAGTTTTCAGCAACCTATTCTGTTCAGTCACCTGTCAGCTGAGTAGGTATCTGTGAGGAAGTATTCCAATAGATTTTTAATGGAATGAGAGAGTTGGGTTTCTTTGTGTTTGAGAGAACTGAGGATGAATATCAAATCATGATTAATTCTCCTGCTGAATGGCTAAAAGAGCTCACTGTGTGGCTACAGCAGTAAGAGATGGGCTACCATAGCTACTGATCCTGCAGCAGATACTATTTCCAGTCAGTGCCTAATTGCCTTAGAGGAACTTATTAAACTGAAATCACTATTGTGYGAGGAACTATTCACGTAGAGTTATCTCCAGAGTGATCAAGATGATCCTGCTGTGGGCTACAATATAGATCAGCAAATATGAAGAGGGGTTTTGTGAGAAGGCTGACATCTTGAGAGCTCACTTGGCAAGGGATGAGTCTGCACGTTGTGCAGTATTTTAGTAAGATGTTAGAGAAATAATGGCTGATTTTCTTTTCAGACATTGAATACCCTCTCCAAAAATCCCAGCTGAATCCAGCGAAGTGTAACGTGTGTCTTTCACCTCTAGATTCTTTCAAAGCGTCACCAAAAGCTCCTTTTCAAACATCCTCAAGATTTCTGTGTACCATTATTTGGCAACCCTTTAAAATCAGCACAGCTTGAGATACCTGGGTTAGTYTAATGAAGGCAAGGCTGATATTCCATCTCAGGGAATGTCCAGTTCTCATTAATGCTAATGGCCCTCACACATGTGCACWGACAACAACCCCATGGGGTTTTTGGCCAGTGATTTGCCATTTTTGCWGGATGATGCTGGTTTTACAGCGTGCATTCAGCCTTGGCATTTCATCTGAGAAACACACAGGATTGCAGCTGGACAACACTGATGCTGATTAACTTGCCTCTGAGGTGAAACTGGGACATYTTTTGATTACTCCTTTCCTAGGGAGTCAGAAGCTTTGACTGTGAATTATCAGCGAATTCACTGTCAATAATTATCCTGCAAATTATCTCTTATTTGCAGGTAAATGTTTTTGCTCTGTGGGGTGCTGTGGTTTACTAGCAACTGCAGTTCTTATTGAAATTGGGTAGTATAACAAATTACTTAGAATCCAGGCCTACAGGTATCAGTAGTGGATATTTTAATGTTGTTTCRAGGCAATTCTTGTAAAAATTTGTACAGTGCTCTTGGCTGTAACATTGAATTTGTCCTTCTCTCAACTGATGCGTTMAGGAACACTTAAACAGCTTCTGATTGTCCTGTTAGTGCAAATCTAGTGAAGAGCTAATGTAATTCTACTTTTCCTTTAGTTGTTTTAGCCAGTAATAAGTGACTGAGTGCAGTAACTTTTGGAAAAATAGCTGAAAACTGCATTTTTATGGTTTTATCTTCCGCCCCTCCAGCTGTTTAGTGGTTAGTAGAAATAACATCTTTGGCCTACAGRTCTTAATATACAACTTTTAATGGTTTATTGGTGATGGCATAGTGCATCACCAGAAAGGAGAATATGGGGATGGTGAGTTTAAATAAGCTTTGCAGATAAACACAAATGAAAGCTATGTCAGTCCTCACACCAAATTTCTTAGTCCTTTGCTTCTTGGTCATGTTTTTCACTAGAGAGAAGGAACTGTGACCAAAAATATTTTCTCATGTGAGAGTTTGTGTTGCAAAGTTATGGCCTAAAAAATATTTTACATTAAACCAGAGCAGATTGCTTATGGCAACTCCTGCATAATGAAGGAACACAATGAAGAACTGCAGTGCATATTGCTCTTCAGGTCTGTTCTATTTTCATAGTTGTTTCTTTTTTTTTTTTTAAGTAGAAAATTGCATAGTATAATTACAAGTTCATTTGCATTCATATTACAAGCTGTGAGCTAGTAGTCTTTTATATTTAARAAATATTATTAGCAAGTGTGACTTGCATCCATACATTTCGGAAATGGGAATGAAGTTTTATGTTACTCGAAAGTTCTCACTCTACTTAGTCAACTGCCAGGACCCTTCCTGTAAACTGCAGGGCCTCAATAAGGCCAGGAACACAATAAATGCAACTTCATTTTAAAGTGTATTGGGCAAGGGGTGAGAGCAGTTTATTTACTGTTTCCCCAACAAAAGGATTTGCCTTTTGGGAACTAGGGATCACCAATATTTTATTGGACCTAAAACATTTAGACAAGCATGTCGCCTCAAGGATGCTATTATTTCCTAATTAAAAAAAAATTACTTTATTTCTCCTTTAGTTGTCTTCCTAGTGGGTGAAATTATCATCGATAGGAAATTTTGCTGCGGTGAAACTGACTACTAGAACTTACTTTTTTAAAATTCACATTAGAATAAGTAGGTTCAATTGAGAATCTGACCTTTCATTTCTGTAATAAATTGAAATGAAGAAAACAGGTCTATAGCAAAAGGCTCCACTGCATCAACTACTTCTATAAATGTGGCTTGGATTTTGAATTTTTTATGTTGTAAAGGTTATTACATGACGTTATCTTTTATGCTTGATACCTAATGTGCTTCAGGAAGAATAATTGAGGGAGATGAAACTGATAATATTTGCAAATGTTACTAGATCTGTGCTTGTACTTTCAATCAATCTGCTCGCTCAGCCTTTCCCTCTGCTCCCTGTCCTGTTCTGAGTGTGTTGCCACATTGGTTCAGCTCTYCTGCCTGTCAGGTGGAGGTGAAATAACCTGTAGACATATTTCTACCTTGTGAGCATCCTGGCGATCCCTCCCTGGCTGTCATCCCGTGCACATCAGCTGCTGGAAATCTGCGTGTCCGGCAGAACATCTCGCTCGTAATTCCTGATCAGATCCAATCCTCTGTAATGGTCTGAGCCCTCTTCCCTGTCAGCCGAGGGAGATGTGGCCACTCAGCCCCGGGGGGCAAATCAGATCTATCTAGAGGCTGCAAAAAGCTTTTCTTTTAGTCATTTACCTCGGTTAGCGAGAGCAGCGCTGCTTTTATGCATTGATTGGAGATAATACTGGTGAAATGGCAATAACCTGGCAAATGTACTTCTCTCTGTATGTAAATCCTTTCGGGAAGTGCATGACAGCCTCTGTTTTCTATGGGTCTCCGTTTGTAAAGAAGCTGTTATCACAGAATAAGTTTAATGGGTCGTGAATTTTGTGTTGAAAGGAGAGTCTCTCCATGACTTCTGATCCGCCTGCAACAGACCTATTGGCTCGGCAGCGAGTGCATTAGGCTAAATATGCTTCCTCCATTGACTCTGAAGGTAACAGCCCTAAATGCCTCATTAAATTTTCATGGGTGACTGCGAGAAGCCATGAGAAAAGCAGCACACTGGTGGCGGGGCCCCAGCCCCGCGGCCGTGAGGGGGGAGCCGTGTCCGGGCTGCACCCATGGGCAGCGGCCAYCCCCGCCCCGAGTGACCCACTGACCGCCGGGGAAAGCCCTGGGGGAGCCCCTGGTTACCGAAACCCCCCGGCCGTGATTGAGCGTGGTGCTGCGGGGGTTGTCCAGCCGTTCCGTTCCGTTCCTCACACACGGGGGCTGCCCCGCAGGCGATGCCGGGCTGGGGACGAGCCGACACGCCGAACCCCCCCCGCCCTGAGCGGGGACAGCCCCCTCCTCGCCCGGCCCCTTCTCCCTGCCCAGCTGCACAGCGGCGCTGAGACCCTCAGCCCTGCGAGAGGAGGAGGAGGAGGMGGYGGWGGAGGAGACCGACCCCTCATCAGCAGCGCTCCTCCGCCGCACACCTCCCTTTTCCCCTCCCTCTGGCCTCAGCGCCGCGCTGGCGGGGCCGGAGAGGGCAGGCGGCGCGGGAAGGCGGCTCTCCCAGCATGGACGAGCCATGTGTATCCTAAGGAATAACAGCAGCTGCTGCGCCCACGATGGGGAGCAGAGGAATGCCAGGAGGAGAGGGCTCGCTGGGGCAGGTGAGAGAGCCGCTCCCCGGTGCTGAGGGCGGCGCGGCGGCAGGTGCGGGGTTTTTGGGGGACAGGGGGTGCGCCGCTCCTCCTGATAGCGGGGATCCCCTCCCGGCAGCAGGCATGCAAGAACAGCTTTTCTCCCTAGGAAGTTTTTTTTTGCTCGTCCTTCCTCCCCTCCCGTCCCCCCGAGGTGGGGAAAGGGCTGGAATCCCCCGTGAGTCTCGGGAAGTTGCCGGCTGCGGGGGGAGAGCGGTGCGGGGCTGCCCCACACCCAGCCCAGCCCTGGAGCAGAGGGGCTGGGGGTGCTTTCACCATCCCCCGGAGCGGGGCAAGTAAAAAATGAGGAGGGACCCAGAGACGCGATGCGGGATTTCTCCCCGCCGGGGGTTCCCGGGATGCGCYGCTCTGTGGAGCCTCGGTCGCTTTCGCCCCGCAGCTGGAAGCGCCGGTCGGTCGCGATAGCGCCCGCTGCCCTCGGGAAGCGCCCCCGCTGCCGGGCAGGGAGCCTGCCGAGCGCTGCGAGCCGGCCGAGGGCAGAGATGCTGCCGCTGCTCGGCTGCGCCGTGGCTGCCCTGCCCGGGAAGGTGCGGCAGGGCCGGGGGACGCCGCGCTGAGGAGAGGCGGGGAAATGGCGCCCGGAGCGGAGCGGGGCGGAGGGGCCGCTGGACGCTCGGGGGAGCGGGGCGAGCTCGCCCTCAGCAGCCGGGGACCCTCCCCATCAGCGGGGATCACCGCTGGCCCCCGGCCAGCAGCCCCCGGCGCCGGGCAGCGATGCTCGGCCAGGGGAGCGAGTGCGGAGTGACCGCTTGCTTTAGAGATGCTGCGGGTTCATACKCCTCTCCTTTACAGCCCTTACTTTAGGGAAAAAAACCCGACAAGCTCCCCATGATCTGAATGTTTTGGAGTGCTTTTTTTCGGGGTTGTGCACGGCCACCGCGTCACCAGGRGCAGGCACCCGGGATTTAAAGTTGAGAGCCGCCGGTGGTGGGAGGAAGGTGGGTGCAGGAGCTGCTGCCAGGCAGGGTCAGCCCAGGGTGACAGAGCCCGCAGGGGACAGCAGGACGAGCACCGGACCCTAAACTCCCTAAGGCGCTTCTTCCTTGGGCTTTTTCCAGGGTGTTTCACACCCTGCGAGCTCAGGTTCATGACCGGCACATTTGAAATGCCTSTTTGAATGGCGAAGTGGTGAGGTGGGAAACTGGGACCAGTTATTGTAGTAAAGAATAGTAGAAACAAAGCTGGTTTCWGGGCTTGAGAGTGGCAGAGCTGGCAGRCGAATGGGAAGTTTTTAATTTCCCSACGAACTTCTCTGTTTTATTGTACGTTTCAAGCTGGTTAATTTCCAGGTCTTTCCCCAAAGTAGTTTTAAAAGCGAAGTCCTTGGAACTCTTTGCCATTTGTCTAAATTCTGAATGCATGTCTGAAGCATTTAATCATGTTTRTTGTTTTCAGCCACTCATACGGAATAAAAATTACTTATCGTTGACGAAGCTTATCTCGCAAGCTGTTTCACAGTATGTTTCCATTGCAAGACACAGCGCTGTGTTAAACTACTGATGACTGTATTGTTTATTGTTCTTTTATTCCCCACCCTCACCCCCGGTAACACCAGTATCAATCTGTTCCTTACTGCTATACTGAAAAATAATGGAGGAACAAGTTTTTCACCAGTTTGGTGTTTTCACTTGAAGCTGTGATTTATGTCTTTTGTATTTGCTCTTAAGCTGTTTTTCATTCAGTGTGCTAAAGGCAGCTGATGTATTAAAAAAGGAATCAAGGCATAAAGCTAAAAGGGACTTTCAAACTCCTGTATTGAAACTGTGGGTGAATTAGTGCTGCATCCACAATATTATTTATTTCTTTATCCACATACATAACCTTCCTGAAGCATAAGATTCTTTGCCCCTTTGTCATTACCAATTTACTTCATTGCATAGCTCAAATGCACTGTCCACACTGGTCTAKAAATACAGATTTATTGTTTGGAGTGTTTTGATCTTGGACTGTACCTCATAGGTGATTTTGCTGCACTTTAACAGTATCTCAACACAGTGATGGAGGACACCATCATGTTTTCTTGTAGGATTACCTTTGGGACCTTAGTAACTGCACACATCAGTGGTTTCATCTTAGGAGGATTGAAATTGATTTTCTTCTCTTTTCTTTTTTCTTTTTTTTTTTGAACTCAGCTAGTGAAAGACCCAGTGTATGTCCTTTGACCCATGGCCTCACATGATGGRGTGAAACCAATAGTGGAGAATGTACACTTGAAGTAGCAGCTACCAAAAAGTAGAGGTACCAGAATGAACTCCTTGTCTTGGTGATTGGCCTGCATCACTCTTTGGGCAAGGCACAGTTTTTAAAATTAGCAAAATTTGTAAAACTGCTACATGTATGTATGAAAACAAATTTAAAACATTAACCTTGTGGTAGTTTTTTTTAGTACTTTTGACAGGTTGTTGCTCAAGCAAAGGAAGATTGACTGTTCCCTCTCATCCATAACAGGCCCATTGTCTTTTAAGTATTTTTTATTTTTTGTTTTTGCAAGGTATTTGTGTTGAATTTGACAACCAAGCTCACCTACTAAATATCAGTGAGGTGGGAGAACCTCTGTTTTTACAACCCTGTTTGCACTTTAAAGTGATAGCAAATACTAGCARAGAGGAACACGATTTCCTAGATGTTATAGTTCAAATTAACTTTCCCAGTCAATATTTAGTCAAGGTCTTGATGGTTAAAGTTAACTGTCCAAGTCAATGTTTAGTCAAGGTAATGACTTGGTTTTTATAAACACTACCCAAGCATTCTTGCAGAATTAATCAGAGTTGCTGGATCACAATACGTTTGCTCAGCCAATTACTTAGGAATAAAACTACATTATTGCTTGGTCTCTCACATGTCCTGTTCTGTTTGGAATTATTTCAGCAGTGCTTGCATTCAGCCCTTCTGTGCTTTCATTCTTACGGCACTAGCTCTTGTCTTTAAGGCATTTATCTGCCTGGTGGTTTGGGGAGATAAAATAATTCCTGTACTAACCTGGTTTCATGGGTAGGAAGRGGAGGTGTGGWGATGCCAGGTGCTGGCTCCCAAAAGGAAATGCAGGAGCAACATTTTTGTAGTTCCAAGGAAGTCTTCCAGGAGCTTGTRCTGGGCACCCAGCTGATCATGTGGTGTTCAGGAAGAGATGAGCACGTGGGATAAAGCAATCATGAGATAACGTAGGAAAACCACTTTGTGTCTGGGACAAAAGTGATGGAATTGAGATTTGCTGGCATTGTTACTTACAGTGCAAGATGGAAGTAGTTGTGATCTGGGAAAGAACTGGAAATCTTTATTGTGACTCTTCCTTTCTTGGCATCCTTTTAAATGAGATCTTCAGTCTTCCAGGATGGTGCTTAAGTCTCTTAAACTGACACTAAAATCA
>NW_026624244.1:42142-116335 GCF_030028575.1 Malurus melanocephalus
AATTGTACCACTTGCAAATGTATTCCCTGCAATTACATGGGTATTAGAGTAGATATTCATTAGGATTTTACTAATCTGAACCTCAAGTGCTGTTCTGCAAATTTGCCAGCCTTTGTAAGGCAGTGCTTGACTTCATCAGCTGCACTGTTTTATTATGAGTATTTTGATACAGTAGAATAAAAGCATATATTCTAAACCAAGTAATTAATCAGATTGAAACATTTTCATTTTCATACTTTGATTTGTCACAAAGAGAGCCTGCGCTGCTCTATATTTCGCCTTTAACACTAGTTTTTTGCCCAGTCCAACTGCAGCAAAATTACATTTCATGGTGGTGGTTTAAGAATTTCATCCATGAATCAATCTTCCATTTCTGTTTCAAGGCAGCAGAATTGTCAGAGCTTAGAGAAGGTGAGTAAACCCAATCCTGTGAGCTCCAGGAAAGGTACCTGTATCTGTGTATTTCATCTTACACTGCTGTCAAGCACATTTTCAAGTGTTCCCGGTGTAAGCAGTGTTTTAACTGTGCAGTAAAAACAGTTTTAGTGAAAATTCCTTAACTTTGTTTATTTAAGTGGTTCAGCCACGTGCACAAATRCTCTGTCAAAACCCACCAGTGTGAACCCCGCTGGTGCCAGTGKGGTCTGCACAGCCTGTTTGCAGTGCTGAATCTCTCTCAAGGCAGTGCCATATTGAAGAACCAGATCAGAGCAAGACTTTTGTCTCTTAATCAATATATTACTTTTTGTGGAGTGAGAGTGAAGCCTGTTCCCTGGGATGACCCATGTGCTGGTGCAGGTGCAGAGGCTGTGGTGTCCCCAGCTGTGGGGGAAGCAGCTGTTTGAGTCCCAACCCTTCAGACAGCTCCGTGTCCTGGCCACATCCATCCACAGTGGAGCAGCAGCATCGCTGAAGGGCTGCTTGTCACATCYTGCTCTGCCTCAGTCCTCTCCTTAGATATGTGAAGCAGTTGACATGAACTTATGGCCCTTGGAGGCGTGAAGATTTACTTCAGTTACAAATGGAATCCGGGAGGGTGATGGCTGTGGGTGAGCTTTTGAAAATGCAGTGCTCCTGAGCAGAAGCCTSCTGGGGGAGCAGGCTCCAGGCACTTTCCAGCCCTTGATCCTTTGCACATTCTACAGAATCATTCTATTACTCTGGGTTTAATGAGGATGCATAGATTACTTTCTTAAGGGTATTCTATCTTTTATAKTTATTTTGTATCTTAGGTTTATATTCTTATCTTAAGGATAAGAWTATTTTCTTAGGTTAGATACACAGAAGGAATTTCAGCCTGTGAGGTTGATGAGGCCCTGGCACAGGGTGCCYRGAGAATCTGTGGCTGYCCCTGGATCCSTGGAAGTGTCCAAGGCCAAGCTGGACAGGGCTTGGAGCAACCTGGGAYAGTGGAAARTGTCTCTGTCCATGGTASGGAGTTGGAACTGGATGAGYTTTAAGGTYCMTTTCWACCCAAACCCTTCTATGATTTTATGATACGTAGAACATTGAAAAATAGGGCACTCACTGGTTTTTTTTCTGTATTGAATTTTGTTTTTCTCTCTGTATGGATATAGGTATATATGTAAAGAGTCATTAGCTACCTTTTTTACTCTATAGAGATTTCTCAGGTCTCTGGGTATTGCCAAGCAGTTACACTGAGAGATTCCCCCACTGTCCCATCCCCAAACAGTGATTACTCGTGTGGGTAGAGGAACATTTTGAGTCTTTCCAATTCCCCCAGCCCAAAGGCAAATGAATAGAAATTTAGTGGACCACCTAGTTCTTGACTCAGAATTCTCCAAAGAGGAGTCTGACCTAATTTATGTTGTATTAAACCAAATATTCCTATCATGCATGTGTGCTTGCTTGGTTTGTTTTCTTCTAGCAGGTATGCTGCTGCCTTGCAGAAACTTCAGATTGAGMWGTTAGGCAGTGTCCCYGTGGTTTTAGRAGGTGCTTTTCCTSAGTGAGWAMTTACTGGAAAATTACATTTAGAGGRCACTGGTGAAGAGGRAGAMARTCAAGAYAGAATACTAAGGCTGCTGGAATTATTCATACCTGAATGTGAATGTGTTAGGTACTGAGGGTAATCAAGAGTCCTGTAATACAAAGTTTCCCCATTATTGTTAAATATGGAGCTGGAATCTCCCCAAAATGCTTTTTGTAGCAAAATGCAATRTAAATATCTCTGTCATCACTGTGATGGGGATTCTGGAGGGGTTCAATGTGGATGATTTAGGGTTGCTGAGGGTATTTGTTGGGCCCAGCATGTTCTGAAGGTCACTGGGAGCTGATCAGACTCCAGGCACTGCAGTTGTGGCCTCTTGAACCAATTCCAGGTGTGCAGAACCTTTCTTTGTGTTACTCTGTAGATGATAGCACCCATCAATCTGTCTGTCCCAAGACACACTCCAAATCTTATCAATCTATCTATCTGTGTTTTTGAAAATAACTTTCTAAACCTACACTGATTTGTGCTTGGGAAGCTCAGGGAAGTTTTGAGTCTGCAGAAATTGAAGATCTTAACAACAGTTACCTGAAAGCTGTTTTTGCTCTTTAATTTCTTGAAGAACTTGAATTATTGGAAATACAGTTGATGCAATACACATCTCATAGTTTTCTTTTACTTAACTTCCTGCCCTACTGACCTAGATTAGTTACTTAGAGAACAGCAGGCGTCATATTGGTTGTTTCTCAACCTAAAGGATTATTCTTTCTTTTTTTTTCAGTAATTGAAGTAACTGAGGGAAAAATTGTGAGTGGTCTTTTTTCACATCATTTAAAAAAAAGCTCAGTTTGTGTTTCTTGAGATGCAGCTCTATAAACTTTACTAAAACAGCAAAGAGAAAGAGTAGTTCAACTGTTTAATCTTCAGTGGATTTATTCAGGTGCCTTGAGATCAGGATGAAGAGGTGGAACACTTTTGGTGTTCAGGCAGGAGCAGGCAGTGACAGTGATGTGCCAACCCTTGCAGGACCTGTCAGTCTCTGTCTGGCCAGAACAGTTCAGTTGGCAGGTGCTTTTTTTGCCAGATTAACATGGATTAATTAACCAAACATCCCTTYAATTCTCCCCTCATTGAGTTCATACTTTTCCTTTCATTCTCTCTCTCACTGTAATCGGTCAGGACTGATGGGAGGAAAGAAAAGCTTTTTCTGTATTTAGGATATTTTWAACTAATAGTTATCATGAAGAATTTGTTTTACCTTATTTTTTATTTCCTTGTGTAACRTTTACAAATCAAATACYTAACCTGTCATACTTTGSTTGTGGCTGTGGTGGGGAAGGAGAYTTGGTGCTGTAGAGGATTCAGGGTTTAGGAATTACCAAGTAGCTACATAATTAAGCCAAACATAAAGGTAATTAGCAAAAAAAGCAAAATACTTCTATACTTTATTGCAGCATATATCAGCATTCGTGATACTCAGGAAATTGTACTGCTCTTCAGTTCAACAGCAGTCAATGCAGCAAATATTTTATTAATTTTTCAATTTTCCCTTTCATTCCTTTATGGGAAAAAATACACAGTGAATTTAGTTTTATTGTTACTGCCTTGTATTTTAGTTTTCTTCAAGCTCTGAGGCCRTTTAGCAAATTCAGACCTTTTAAGGGCAAGATTAGATGATCTGTTAGGTGTTCATGTCTTAACTTTAGCAGCTACTCCATAAATATCAAGAGTCTTCCCAGCAGGTGGATTTCCCCCTCTCTTTTTAAACATATTGAAGGTTTTTACATGCTTTTTACATTGAAGGATTTTTATTTCTATGAATGTGCATCCATTTGGAAATGTGTTTGTTGTGCTACAGTGGCACTGACAGTGTCATTTGAAAATATTGTGGCCCCTGTTTGTGGTTTTAAAACACCTGGTAATCGTGTTGTAATAAAGACTCCCCTTTTTAATTGTGCTATAATTAATACAAAACAAATCAACAGGAAATGCTACTTCACACAGCATGTTGGCAGTTAGCTCAAGTTTAAAAAAAGCAAAAAAAAAAAAAAAATCAGAGTTTAATAAAGATTATTTTATGAATGGGGTTTTTCTTTGCAGCTGCTGAAGTAATCAAATCTCACATTATGGCTTCAGGACAGTTTTCCACCCACCATCCCAGTGTGATAGTTTTCATATATTCTGACCCATTTTTCTTCTTTCTGAAAACAAGAGAAATAAAATGTTTGAGAAGTCCTAAAGAGGATAACAAATTGAATTGACCACTTACTGTTCCTGGCACTGAGATTTTATGGTCCTTACCTCCCTAGTGATGGAGTGAGCTATTCACCAGCACTGCGTGAGAGTTGCAGCTGATGAAATTTGGTCAAGTTCTTTCAAATCAGAGCCACTACACTGATTTACATCGCATGAGGGCTTGTCCCCTGTTGCTATGTTACATTTGTAGCAAATGCTAATTGAATTTGGTGCATACAGATCCTCAGAGAAAAGTGAGAATTGTTACTGAGTCAATCCCACTGTGCCAGGCTTCAGTTTCTGGGTTTSAGTGCAGGATTCTCCCGRAGAGAACATGAAATMYTCTTTATGCTGTCAGACARCACCAGGAAAATAACTCTGCCACAKCCTCAAAACAGCTCTGGGACTTCAGCACKGCTGAGTTTGGGCTTGAAAAAGGACAGCAAGTGATTTTCATGAAGGAGCTTGGGTTATTTACAGCTCTCTATTTTCCTTGTGGCAGGACCCAACAAACTACCTGGATGTGGTTGCCCTTTTGAATGTAGAGTTTTTCATGTTTCWTTCTTGCATAATTTGTTCTGTTGGRTTCTTGGATGAGGTGAAGAGATGGCAGAGGGAGGACTCTCCCTGGGATGGTTCTGTGCCTCWCCTTGTAGAAGCAGCTGAGTTTGTTAACTCAGATATGATACCCAGACCTGACAGCTGAAATTTAGGTGAGAAGAATYCTCTTCTCAGTCACTGAGCTCGAGCTGCTTTTTTTTTTTTCCAGAGAGCAGAAGTCCAAGGGAGCAGATCACATCAAGCTTTGAAATATTGCTCAGGCTGTGTAGAGAACTAACTCTGTTCTTTATTGCAAAGATCATCTCTAGTTCAAAGAACAGACTGCAGGTGACCCGTACACATTGTGGGTGGCTGATTCTGCTAATCAGTGTTTTTAGATGAAGCTTTTTGATGTCAGTGGAAAAAAGGACAGTATGGAGAATGGAAATAGTACAGGTGGAGTCATTCTTAGTGGATCCAGAACCACAGAAATAAATCTTCCTGATAAATAGTGTTGATTTTTTTTCTTTGTGGCTGAAAGTGTGTACATAATTTGGAATGCAGTCAATGAGTAAAGCAGGTATAATACCAATTTTAATGTCTGTATTGGATTACCTCTAAGACTTTTTCTCCTTTTGGTGGGCTAGGATTATCTTTGGCTGCTTCACAGTGATTATTTATTTATTAATTTATTAAAGAAGAGTACTCTTAGGTTGAATGATAGTGAATGTATCTCATTTTCATATGTACACATACATTTTCCTGAAAAATACTGATRCAGGATATTTCCAAGGCAATCTAAAGTTTGATTTGTTACGACAAACAGGTATCAAGAAACCACCAAGAATTGGGCAGATTAGTGTATGTCTGTTTTTTTCTCCAAAACAATGTGCTAGGGATCAGTGTAGGTTCACTGTTGTGTGAACCTRCAATACTGGAAAAAAATTACTGGAAAAAAACCGAAAGAACTGAAATAAGGATCTGGAGGATTCCTTTCTATTTCGGSCATGAATGTTGCAGGTGTTAGGTGAAAAGACCAACTTAAGATCAAGTTGTGATCAACAGGAATAGACACAGCTCATTACAGCTCTGTAGTTTTCATTTTAATAAGATATAATAAAGTTCAGCCTTGAGTTACAGGGTTGTTATAGAGGTTTGGTCACTGCTGGCACACTTCTGCTGGGTGCATCTTTATCATTCCTGCATCACTGCATGAGATAAGATGCAGACATGACAACATAGCGTGTATTAATCTTGCTGAGTCCTTCCAAAAGTCCTAATTGTTCCAGCAATCGCTTCCTGTAAGAAGTTGGCTGCACTGGGCACATTAGGGAGAGCACAGTGCTAAATAGAATGAATTGTRTATGCAGATGTACTTTAGCTTGTACTTTACTTGCAAAAAGTGGAGGAAAATCTTGTCTGCCTGTCTTGAAAGTAAAGGGGATAATGTCTGGAGGAACAGTTCCAATGCTTGACAATTAATAATAGCACTTTGAAGAGAAGCTTTTAGCAGAAGGCAAGCACATGGGTTACAGAGTAGTACAGAGAACAATGTAATTTTTGTGCTAATATGTTGAGATCAAATAACTCATTAATAGGAGAATAATTTATAAGGATGATGCAAGTAGGAGAGTAAAGTTCTTCTAAATATTAATCTACTGCATGTATTATTTATTGTTGTAATAAAAGGTTGAGGAGTAGACAGGGGAGGCTGAAATGCCTTGCAACTTCTGGTAGAGTTCACAAAGTGCTTTWTTAAAGGAAATTTCCTATAAATGAAAAATGCTGGCCTAACACTTTGGTGAGGTCGTGGTAATAACTTGTAAAATTCCTTAATGCATCTCTGTGCAGTAACCTGAGAGGGGAACTTTTGAACCAAAGTTCTCTTCTCGAGGCTGAGCAATCCCAACTCTCCCAGCCTTTCATCACASCAGATCTGCTTCATCCCTCTGAYCACCCTGGTGCCTCCCCTGGATTMWCTCCAACAGCACCTTGTCCTTCCTGTGCTGWGTGTCACACTTGGGAAGAGAGATCTTGAGTTTTGGCTCCTGTAAATGARTCTTGCGACCCTCTCACCTCAAATCTTACATGCCAGAGGTTCTCTTTTTTAAAGTTAAAGAAGCCTGTTGCATTTTGCAATTCTAGCCTTAGGAGYTGTGTTACAGTGAACCCAAAATTTCAGAAATGCAGTGGGAAAAGCAGCTCAGGGAAAAGTCAGGGCACAGAAAARGAGCAGCTGCTTTTACAGGTACTTTGTGTTATTACCTCCAGCCTCTCTTTTATCCACTGAATAATTGTATATTCAACAGCAACTTGTGAGACAGTTAATGATCTGGTAATGAACTGGAGTGGGGTACATTTGAGTTGTGGGTTTTTTCAAAGGTGTTTTTTCAAATCTGCTGGCCTACTTCTTCAGGAGCGGGAGTAGATGATTAGGTTATGTATTCTATTTTTGAACACTCTTTTTGTAGTACAAAGCCTCGCATGCTTCTGTCATTCAAAAACCTGACACGGCTCTGAATCCCCTCCTGTGATAATTCTGATTGATCACTGAGGCTTTTAAGGCACTAATACCACCTGTTGGAGAATTCTTAGCGTGTGACAGCAATATATCTGGCTTATTTTGAAGAAGTGGAGTTCACACATGTTCACAAAGATTTGCGAAACAGTTCCTTAGAAATTTTTGCAATGATTGTGAAGTCAGTGTGTGTAATCGAGAATTGAGCCTTCTCTGTATTTTGTGAAAGCTTTTTCTTGTTCTTGTATTTTATCTTTATTTTYATCTATGATTTTCTGGCACCTGTTGATGTTTGAAAGATTATTGCCACATTTCAATGCATAATTTTGGGTAGAAAAKGGCTTTACTGATGTTTTCCCTGGAGTTAATCAGAAATGCTGTTCCTGCCATTAGGTAATCTTCACATATTGTTGTTGATACATGTGTAGGAATGTGTTGTGCTTAACATAAATAAAACATCGCTTGCCCTTGTTTTTAGCTGTAGTAAAACAGATGTTTTTGAGCTCTGGTTTAGTGCTTTGCACTGCTGTTGTGTAGCTGTAAATCTCACAGGGATTGTGTCCCCCAGGGATCCACTTTTCCTTGTGCCCAAGTGAGCAGTAAAAAAGCTTTTGCCCTGCACAGAAACCTGTAAGTTCTGCACGTGCTTTCAACTTCWGTGTTTCCATTTATATTGGACTTAGGTAGAAAATGTAGCACTACTTTCTGAAATGGCCATCAGAGCTTCCTAATGAGACCCTTGGATTTTTTTTCCTCCTGTGACAGAATTAAATGTTACGTATTAGTCATAATGCTTAAATTGATGAAGTGTAAAACTAGTGAAATGGGTTACAGAGAAAGGAAGTGAAAATATTATGAACCATATGCCCTAATTTATGTCTTCTTTGAAAATTCATCTAATGAAATTAAGTATTTGGAATAATTCAGCTTATGATATTCCAATAAGAGGTACAGCTGTAATGGTAGGATGATCTTGCTTTAACATAGTAAGGAAAATATATTTTTTGGGAGGAACATAAAATCACATTGTGTTAGATCCGTGTGCATCATCAAGATCAGTTTGTTTTTTTTTCCTGTGGACCATTTGTTTTAATTGAGTAGCTGTGACAGCAGCTTCTGCTGTGTTCTTTGTGACCCTAAATAGAGGCAAATGAGATGCACRCTCTTCGTGTGAGTTCTTAATCCCAGTTTCCTGGCTCTCCTTTCCTCATGGCTCCTTATCTGGATGCAGTTCCTCTCCTACAKATGATTCTCTCCATCCACTCTGAAGCTCTCCCTCCCCTGAAGCTGTTTTTACCTCTTGATTCCCAGTCTGAACATCCCAAGTCCTCCATTATTAAACAGTGCTCACAAATTCTTCTCTTCTGCTTCCTGTGATATAAGACTTCACATCAGAGTCTTCCTTTTTTCTCTCGTCTGACTCTTGTATTTTATGCATTCAAACTCAGCAGCTTGCTGGGTGCCTTGATGGGAAGATGAACCTTTTGCTCTCATTTCCAGTGCTTTGTGTAATTTCAGTTCAAAGCAGTAATTAAAGAAATAGTCCATTTTCCAAGGAAATGTTTATGGGAGTGTGAATGCACATTTTAGTTCCTTCTGGAGGCTGCAGGAGGCCCGATAGTGTAGTGGGATTTTGGTATAAAGGAGTCATCCTGGACAAATGTAAAATTTCATTTTTTATTTTAAGTAGTTTTGGTCTTGGGATTTTTGGGTTGAACTTTTTTTTTTGGTCTGTTTGTTGGCTTTTCAGGGTTTTTTTTTGGGGGGGGGGGTGTTGTTGGGGTTTCTTAATATAAGCAATATAAAGATCTGTGATATGAAGATCAAATCTTACTCCCACTTTCAAAACTCAGCTTTTCAGATAGAAGTTTGTAGTAATCAAAACACAGTATTGCTCTACAGTCTAAATTTTGGAAGTGATTCCATCTGTTCATCCCTCATGTCTTGAAAATCACCTCAAAGCAGATACATTTGACTGTAGAATTGTAGCCTGAACAGTTAAAAATCTGGCAAAGTTGCAAAGTGGTTGAAAGGAGTGGGAAGTGTCAGCCTACCTTATCCAGGGTGACATTTCCTATCCTGGCTTTGAGAAGAGAAAATTTAAATGGTAATTTATTTAAAGGGAATTATGTTACCATTCATAGCGGCATCGTCAATAAACTACCCGAAATTTTTGGTGAAATTTTAGACCTTGAGATGAAAGGTGTAAGAGATAAGAATGGGATTTGTGCAGCTTTTGTACTCATTTAGGTGCTCTGGGATTGGTGGGTTTACTCAGTGGAAAATGTGTTATATCTGATGGCTCTTGTGAGACAGAACATGAGGGCCATTGATACCCTAAGTCCTCTTGACTCCTGTTGATGGGGCAGAGAAGAATTTAAACTGCACTGATGTTTGGGCCTCTTTTTAGAATAATCCTGGTGTTTTTAATGATTCTACACACCTGGACCATTTTGAGTTTGGAATGTGGTTTTGGAATTTAGGGGGAGGGAGATTTGTAAATAAAACAAATATTACTCCTCTTGGTCCCTTACTAGAGAATTCAAGACATGCAAGTCAGGGAGTGGAAAYGTCATCCTTCAGAGACACATGACATGCAAGGACTGTGATAAAAGTGTTGTGCACTTTAAGGTATCKGAGTTACAAAGAAAACTTGTAGTTCCTGGAATTGTATCTATGAATCTTTTAATATACCCAGGTTGTTCTTTGTTTCCTGTAGAGCATTGCAGAATTTGTTTCCCTGGTGGTGACTGAAGTAAGGCTGGAAAAAACCAACCTGATCTTTAATAATCCTTCACACGCATGGTAATACTCCAGAATTGTACTATTATTGGATAATTTACACCTAAATCCTTTCATTCCTGTGCTCCCACCTTAAAAAAAATCCTGTAGTGTTACAGGGATTGCGCACTTGAAGTACCTTGGCCTTGTTGCCAGTTTGGTCTCACCTGATTTATTGTGGGGTTTTTCTTTTTTTTTTTTAAGAGGGCAAGACTGAAAAAATACATTTCTCCCATTATAGTTAATAGATTCAGGAAGTAATTTGCAGATCAGGAAACAATGGGTCTCATATGATAAAAGCACTGCCGAGGTAATTCATAAGGAAGATAAACTTGTATTGTTAAGCTTGCACATTTTACTCTTTATTTGTCGGCCATCTATTGCTCTCCTGTGCTTTCCACCATTAAGCAGTAACGTTATTGCATTAGTAAAAAAGCACTGCTGCTCTGACTGGCTCTCAGAACCCCCCACACAAAATCAGATAATGCATTTTACTGAATTATGAAGAGCTGTGTTATTTGTTTATAACCGCTCACTTGGTTATTGCTCTCAGGGCTCYGTGTTACGATTTAATCACTTCCCCACGTCTGTGGAGTTCTCACGGCAGTGAAGGGACAAAGCGCAGTGACTGGCAGCTAAGTGTTTCAATCACTCAGGACAGTGATTTATTTCTTTGAGGAGGAGTGTAAAGGAAATGAGAATGGCTGTGTTTTGTAAGGGATGATGCGCTGAACACTCATCGGTTAAAATGCGGAGGTCACACGCACACGTTGAAATCTTGAGAAAGAAAAAAAAAAATAATGGGAGTGTGTCTTGTCACCCACACTGCACATGGGCTTTGGGATGCTCAGCGTGTCCAGAAAAGGCAGCACAAAGGATGAGTGTGGAATCCTTTCACTCACAGGSTTTTCCTCACAAAAGAAGGGATACAAAGCATTAAAAGGCAGGGTGTTCGAAATTCTTTGTTTCCTATCCAGTCACACACCTGAGAAGTTTTTAAGTCTATTCAGGATTCTGGCATTGCAGAATATTTAAACAGGACCCAGTGAGTTGGAATGGGGCAGGTGGTGCAAATACCTGGGCAAATGGATCTCTTACGGAGTTAAAAATGTAATTTAACTAGAGCAAAAATAAGAGTAAAAACATTGGTGGAATATTATATCGGTGCTTAAAAAATATTAATAGGTGTGCCTGAGATAGGAACAGATACATTAAAGTTTTCATTGCCTACTTTGAGGCAATAGAAATCATGTACTTTTACATGGCTCTTGAAGTGCTCTTTTTAATCTGAAGGAAAATAATCCTTTTTACATAGTCAAAACAATAAATATTCTATAGCACACCTGACAGCATTAGCTGATGTTTATAGGAGAYAGAAAATTCAGCTAAAGGTTTTTGCTAATGGCATATCATCCCTTCGGTATTCCATCTGATCTCATCCAGATATAAAATCCAGAGGAAGCCAGCAGATAGCTTTGAATGAAATTAGGTCTTTCTAAGATTTTAAACCTCCAGAGCCCACTGAAAATCTGTGCTCAACAATCACTGCTTTTATAGCAAGGAAGATACCTTAGCTGTCAAGAGACTGCTTTAGTGGGGTATTCCCTAGAAAGCCCCCTGTAGCCTAGCCTACATTTCATCTTCTTTCTCTAACCTAAATCCCGAGGTTTTCAAACACTTTCATAAAATTTATGCACTAAAATTTGATGAAAATGTGGCTACATAGGGAAAGAACTACTTTAGGAGAAGCTTTTAGTGCTGACAATAGAGAAACTTTTTACTGTCTCATGAAAAACTGAAACTCTGACTGCAGGGAGAGAGAGAGAAGGAGACTTGCCTCTTGGTCAGAGGAGAAATCTCTGGGTTTGCTGTTAAATGTGCTCAGGGGAAGTTAAGGTATCTGCAGTATAAAATAATAAAATATAAAAGCAGCCCTGACTATCACAGGGACTGGATGGCAAAGGAGAAGCCCCACTTTTTGATTACACTGATTTCCGGATGTTTTATGCATCCAGATGAATTGATACTTCTTTTGATAGCCCCATTAAGACACAGATTTTGAGGCCTATTTTGTCTCTTTCACAAGGGAAAGTGTTTGATATGTTGATAGATGGATGATCATGATAATTTTGGAAGATGAAGGAGAAGAGAAAATGTGCTGTGGGCAGGAAACAGCTACTTCAGCATTTCTTTTTCCTCCTGTCTTTTTTTCCCTGAGCTAACAGTCCATTCAGCCTGAATACAGATCCGTTCTTAATGTGTTCAACTGCATTATTTAGCCCACCACTGCAAGCCAAATTGTTATCCCTGGAGATGSAATTGCTAACTCGATTTAATGGAGCTTTGTTAATCTGGAATTTCATTTCTATCTTCTCTTGGATCTGTCCATTGTCGCTTCTTTGTGTTTAGGAAGCGTGATTTTGGCCAAAAGGCACAAACAGACACTAAGAGCAGCTCTTCAGCTCCTCGATGCCTGCAAGAAGGCTGTCGAGGATGCTCTTGCCTTGTGAGAAGCACTTRAAACTTGCTATTAAGTCCTGTAGTGCCTCTGTTTGTAGCACATCGATCCTTTGGCAGCGAGGCCCTGAAGGAGCAGATCTCTGTTGTGCTCCGTGGCCGTGAGTAATTACTGAGAAACACAGAAAGGAATACCTGAGTGGTTTATTCAAAACCTCCTGAGTGGCTGCATTCCTCACTCCTGCATGCTCTGAATGCCTCTTGTCRGAACCACCAGTTGAAAACATAACCAACTGCTGGCTGAAGAGATCTGCAGTGGTTAAAAACACTGAGAGACAGAGATATCCACATCCTTCCAGGGGACTATTGGATAAGGATTACATAAAAGACAGATTCTGCAAGCCTGGAATGTGTTTTTCCCCACAGTATCTATTTCCATTTTCTGTGAAATGGCTTTCAATATTTAGGTTATTTCCCATTTTGTTATAATCTCTTGGATGGAGATSAGATATGAGATTTGCAGTGTGAAAACAGGTTGAAATGGTTCTTGACAGTGCCAGGAGTATTTGCAAGGTTTTAGCAGCTGATATGGTGCAGATGAGGGCATAATACAAATAATAACATTCATTATCTGTATTGCTATCCCATTCCCCAGAATTGGAGGAAGATTGGTGGATTGGAGCCCTCTTTGCCTTCGTTTTCCCCCATGGTCCTAGGCACTGTATCAAAACAGGAAAATAAAAAATAAAAAATCCCGAATTACATTTTAGAGTGCTTGATAGCAGAGACAGTTGCAGTTTTCTGGTGAGGAAATAGCAGAGTGATGTGACTCTGCTTATGAGCTAGCCAGTGGTATYGCTGGTCAAATATTGACATCTTCTACCCATTTCTTATTCATTGAATCACACAATAAATGACATAGTCAAGGTGAAATTTTAGCAACAAATAATTGGCTTTGGAAAACTGTGGCTCTCTTTAGGAGGGTGCTTGGACCTGCCCCTGAAGAAGTTTGTTTGGCAGCAGTATGTGGTGATACAGATAGAAAGGGTCAGAAATGGGATGAGTACAAGTTACCAGTGATTTAAGAATATGCTGATAACAATTACAACCTCTCAGCTGTCCCGTTTCCACCACCAGTGCCTCCAGTAGCCCTTTCTGGTTTGTTTTATGTGAGCCCTGATCTGATGCAAGAGCAAATAAACTTTGGCTGTTGAACAAAATAACCATCTCATCTGGCTTGGGTGGGACTTCCCTGGGCACTAAGACTTTCTGTAACTCATTTTTTGCAGGATCAGGCTTCTGTTTGCAGGATTTGTTAGTGCATATCTTGACGGAAAAGGAAAAAGTTCAGTGTTATCTATCTGTGAAATGTTGAGTGTTCAAAGCTTTCTGCTTGCCAACAGCTTTCTAGTGTTTGTTTCTCCATAAAGTCTGTTTTGCCCTAAATTATTCTGTCTCCTTAGAGCAGTGCTCAGCTAAAAGTGAGGACAGATTTACACCATGARCAGTTCTTGAAGCTGAGATTTGTGTTAGGGAGAATATGATGTGCTGCAAGGACAAAAGGTGCTCTTGCCCAGATTCCCATGTTTGTCTGTAATTAATGTATTTTTTCCTGTTAGTTTCAAAGGATTTCTTTCTAGTCAGGAGTTAAATAGACCTATTCAGTGTTTATATTTATGCAAATGATCGTTGTGTCACTCGGGTTGCAACATTAAAGAAAAAAAGCCAGATATTTTACATGCCTTTGAGTATTGAAGTGATTACAATTACCTACATAAAAGGAGTTGCTTTATTAATTAATTAACTTGGAGAAAAATGTCTAGCGACCCTCTGAAGGAATATCAATAACTGAAACATTAATTATGTAAATAAGATCTGTCTTTACTGTTCATTATTCATGGTTGAACATGAAAATTGCCTTTTCAAATAATGCTTCATTCATATATTTCAATAAACATCTAATCTGCCCTAGCTTGTCACTTGGACCTGGATTTGGAGTCAAAGACTGTAGTGACATCRATACAGACCTTGGGGTGCTTCATTTGAGCCACCAACACCCAGTTCCTGATTGCTGGGCTGGCACTTTTTGGGGACGGGCAAATCCCCTTTGGGAATGGGTTCTTGCAAAATTTGTATCCAAAGAGACAGAGTTACTACATTTCATGGGTGAGGAAGGAGAGGAAAGAAGCAGCAAGACTTACAGGGCTCTTTTGTGGTTTCAGAAGGGAGGCCCTGAGTCCTCTTGACTGTGGAATTGACTTTTTCTGTGACTCAGAGGCAGCAGTAGCAAGGCAAACAAATAGCATAAAAAAAAACAAGGTTAGACCACGTGTTTGCTTCCTGTGATCTTTTGCATTCAGTAACTGGCTGGTCCTTTTTACATTTGGAAGATGTGACTGAATGCCTCCTGGCAAGTGCTGCAGGTGATTTCATGCAGGTTATGAGAATCCTTTCCTTGTAAAGAGCACTGCCTTTTTATTTTCTAAAGTTTCACTGAGTGCGTTAGCAAATTCTGATGAAGGCTTCCTGGAGGGTTTTATTCCTTTTAATATCCCTAAAGACAACAGACAAAGGTTTCCAGGGCTACTTTCTGCTCAGGTGCCTGAGAGTGCACTTGTAAGAGGAGAGAGAGAGAGGAAGAGCTGTGTTTCTTTCTCATAATCTCAAAGGCTGTGCTGCACATAATCTTGAGTGKGCAGACAAGAAATCGGTAGCTGTGCAGTCCCTGAAAATGTTTTACTCTCCGCTCCCTGAAGAGCACCTGCTTATGAGCATAAGACGTTGAGATTTTCCTTTTTTAATGCCTCAGAACTCGTTTTGCCTGTAGCAGGAAGGGCTGATGAAGAAATATGTGTGTCCCCCCCCCTTTCCCTTGCAGCGTGATGAATTGTGGAAGCCCTGATTGAAAATTCTAATCACAGCCTTGCAGTCCTTCAGATCACAACCCTTGACAGTTGATTCACTCCTTTTCATGGCTGCTGCCTCTGAGTGCTGCTGGTGCCTCGTCTGCATGAGTCCATCATTAGCACCCAGAGCATGATGGATCAGCTGGGGTACCCCTGTGCTCAGAACAAGGGAAATGCTTCTCTTTCAGAGTGACATGGTCATGAATGAGAGAAGAAAGTATTGCATTATTGGAGGTGCCTGTTTATTTGGGGTTTGGGTCCTCGCTGGCGAAAAATGCTCAAAATCAGAGATGTGGAGCAGGGCTTGAGCTGAGTCTAGCTAGGGCACAGCAGTTTTAATACTTTATGGAAATCAAAGCTGTGAACACTTCCAAAATTCTGCTTAAAGATCAGCCTCTTAATGAAACCATTTAACTTTCAGTGAGATCTGCTGGCCAAAAACAGCTTTTGGTACTGACTGGGGGCTCGGTTCACTTTGGTGAATTCTCTTCTATAAACTCTCTCAACAGGAAACTTTTGCAAATGTTTGCATCTTGCAAATGCCTTTATTCATCTGTGTGACTTGGCATTTAATGATTCAGTGAGCAAGACAGTTAAGTTTTGGCTCCAGTGAAAGATTGATAGGAACAATTTTCGAATGTGGTATCACAACAAAGTGAAAATATGTCATGTTCAAATACTGAGCTCTGATGCGTCATGTGGTCTTGTAATAAATGAAACGGCACTACCAATCTGACAGATGTGCAAGAAAATGGTTTTAAATTTATGATGATTAATTTTCAAGATGAACTGCAATGAAAAAAATTGTTAGTAGATACTTAAAGAAGGTAAGGGCAACCAGCTTTCTGAAATGAGAACAGGCAGGTAATGATAAAGCTGCCTTCACTTTTATATCCTGCTTTCTAAAGTTTTTACAGTGGGAAAATTTGTATTTGGCTGCTGCAGCTGGTGTTAACAGCTACTCATGCAAGTGGAGCATCTCATGGAAAGTCTGCTTCTTGGRTTTGTGCTACTGCTTCCTGCTGGTTGCCTTGGAATTAGGAGTAACTCAGAGCAGAGCTGAAGATTTTCTACCTGATGATTTCTCTCTCAGGTAGCAGTGAACTTAGTGAGAAAATAGAAGCAGCTCAGTAGTGCCTTGAAAAAAACCCAAACTTCTGAAACTCAGCACATTCATACATCTTGAGAATCTGTCAATTGAACATTGACTTTGTTCCTCACTAGGACAGTTAAATGTAAGGGATATTGTTTGGTAAAGTATAAATTGATTTAGTTTAACTTTGTTAAGTAATTTTGAGCTAAAAACAGACCTTGGTAGCCTTTAGTGAAATCAACTCTTGCCAAATGCGAGAGGGTAAAATAGTGCTTCTCCCTAACAATAAACTCCATTATTTCAAGGAACTGTGCCTTGGTGAGGCCAAAATTGAGCTTTCCAGTTGGAAATGGGGGAAAACAGCCTCAGAAAGGATRTGGGCTGTACTTTTTTCAGAATGGGACTTCAACAGGAAAGAAACCCAAACGTGTCAGTGTCTTGTTATTTTGAAACAAACAAAATGCATTTAAAAGGAAATGTTTGTAAACTTTCACATGGGAATGTTTTAGGTAGACAACGTGGGAAACCTCAGCAATTGTCTGCCAGCTGTTAATTTCAGGCACTCTGAGAACAGCAGGGCCTGGAGCATCTCCTCATATCTGACCTTTCTCACCTTCAGCAGTGCTCCCTCTTCCCTGTCAAACACACGTGGTGGTTCTAGAATTTTCCCTGCCATTTTTGGGGCAGTGGGTCAGCTCAAAGGCAGTATTGTATCTGTGAATTGCAATTTAAGTTYCCTTGATAGTTAATAGAAAATAAAGATTTTTGAAGCCATTTTGGCTGTCTGGARATAGATAGGAATGCATGTGTACATTTTTTTTTCTGCAGGGATACTTGTGAAAACAAGGTCTCTGCTGGTCCCTGTCAGGTCCCTATCTTACTGTGCACAGAGAAAAGAAAAAAACCAAACTGTCTGAAGAGCTTAAGGATCCAAATATAAAATTAATATAATAGGTACAAAAATGTCAAAACAGTTAAGCTGTATCTGGAAATGTACAGTATATTGTGCTTGCTGCCTTTATTGCACTTCATAATGGCTTTCATGCAGGTTGCTTTGGTGCTTAGTCTTTATTATCAGGTATTTTTGTCCACAAAGATCCCCAAAGAATGGCCAAGATCATGCTGAAACTTTATGTTTTTACCTCTAACTAATACCAATATCTCTGCTGGAGGGGAAGAAAAAGCTGCATTTTGGAGATGCTTGTCAGAATCCTGGTACTGAAAATGTGCCAGATTATGTTCTGTACATGACTTAACAGCTGGGTACCCTATACATTTACTGCTTCCTATTTGCAAAGCATTGCACCATCATCCTACATGGCCTTTTCTATATTGGGGCCATTTTCCTTTCCCACTGAATGCTTTGCCCCTACTCTGAATTCTCAGTAACCCATGGAGAATTCGCTTTTACCAAAGCCTGAATTTTTCCCAATCTTACTTTTAGAAACAAGAATATCTGGGAAACTTTCATTATCAGGACTGATCAGTTATACCGTGGCATTTGCAATTGGATAGAATTCAAACTGTTGAAAACTGTTGATAAATGTTCACAAACATCAGTGTCTCACGTGCATGTGTTGTTGAGTGATTCTGAGGTCTGTTAGCACCTGACATGAAGGGACCTGAGGAGTGTATTYACTGCTTTCACTGACAATTGGATTGTCTTTCTTTTGCAGTTTCTGACAAGTGTAGCTCTCAAATAACCTGTAGCTGTTCACCATCTGAGCTGATTAAGCTTCGTAAGTTTTGGAGGTTAATTCAGGGAACATTTGAGTTGTGCTTGACATAGAAGAAATTCTGTGTATAATGGGCTGGGTTTTATTTAAGAGTGTAAAGGCTCATTATTTAAGGATTTATATTGTCTGTAGTTATAAGACCTAATGGCYTAAAGGCATGAGCAAAGTAGTTTTATTTTAAAAAATAATACTTTGCAGTTCTGTATTTTGTTGGTGTTAACTTGGATTTTCTGATGTTTAATCCAGTGAATTTCACCTTTCATGACATCAGAAAAGATACAGTGAAAAGGCTAGGAAGGCATATCCAAATTGCTCTCTCTTAGCATGAAGAGCTGCAGTTCTGGCCCTTGTAGCTGTACCCAAATGCACTTTAATCCAGGCAGCAGGAGTGGTGCTCATGTGCCAACTGTGACAGCTCTGGTTCCAAGGACAGTGTCCAAACCTGCCCAGCACTGTCAGGGTTCACWTTTCACAGCCTGGTCCTGGCTAGTTTGGTCTTTGACATACTTCTATTCACACAATAGAATTCCTATTTCCTAACTTTAGGAGTAAATTTCCCCAAATAGATGGTGTGGATTGCTTCTGAAATTTTAACATTTCCTCACATCCTTTTCTTTGTGAAAAAAAGGCTTATTTCCAAAATATTTACAATCACTGTAATGCAAGTGTGTAATTTCTTAAAAAATACTTATGAAACTCAGTTGATATTTGAGATTACTACTCTGAATCCTGACAAGAGATACTAAATTACACCAACCACAGTGACTCATATTTTGACATTTACAGATGGGCCTTTGACTCTGCAGTTTGTCACATGTGACCTGTGTATCCTAGGCTGTAAAAATCTGGAATATGAAGCTGGAATATTATCTGTGCATGCATTTTTTTAAAAAAACTTTACTATTAATGATTTTTATACCTAAGATAATTCCCTATTTGAGAGTGAGCTACGACTGTTGATACAGTTACTGGGCTATATTGGAATTATTAGTTATTAGAGAAGTAGAACTAATTTGAATTTATGAGTTTTGGACCTCATGTAAAATATTCTGGTAAGAATTCTTAGCAAGRTGAGCTAAACTGTTTGCAGAGATTTTAGTTTGCCTCTGAAACTGGAGAAACATTTTTCTCCTAAATACTGGGTGTAGAGCATCTCATGAGGCTTTGCCTGTGATGAACTTTTCAGTTTGTTCATGGAGCTACTCAAACACACCCAATAATAAAATAAAGAGTGCCAAGAAAACTCAATTTCCATCTTGCTCTTCTGCTCTTTGCTGGGAGTGACCGAATCAGTTTTGCAACAGGTAATTATTCAATATTCTGGTTTTCTTTTTAACTTGCATCTGGCAAATGAAGGCAGACTGCTCAAAAGGCACATTCAGATTACATGTGAAGTCAGGATTTTTACTTCCCCAAGAAAATATGGGTTTCTGTATAGCCCATTTTAAGTCCAGTGCCATAGTTTATTAGGTATTAAAAATSTGATCGGTAATAAAATTGAGCAGAATGTATTGATACATTCATGTTTTAAACAGTAATGGCTGTGGCTTGTCTGAAATGGTCTAGACTTCATTTTAACATCCAGTGACAAAGTGGAAAGGCTGTGCAAACGTATGGTACTTTAATTAATGGGGGCAATACTAAAGCTTTGAAAGTCCTCTGGAGCTTTTGTCTCTGTTGGAACATTGTGCTGTGAATCTTCCCTAAYAGTTAAAGCAAATGAAGTCAAATAGCCTTTGGGCTATTTTGTTACACTGTGTTGTTGGGGGAAAAAAAAATTAATCCTGTGCCATTTTGCATTTGCTGTCTGTGAATCAAACTGTGAAAGCTAATTTAAAAACTTTCACACTTGGCTTGAATGAGGACTGTCAGTGCTTGGAGAATGTCAAATTGAATGCAATTAGCTGGAGTTGGGCTAGCCTGGATATACCCATCAGCCTCAAAGTGYTCAGGCTTAATGACTGCTCTGATAAACTAACACCGAGGTTACAGGAAAGAATTTAGAGGCATTAAAGTCCTGCTGAAAACTTGCCCTGTACAGAAGAGGTCTTTGAAACCAAAATAGTCTGTACACGAAAGGGCAGGGAGGTGCTGAAACCCTGTGGAAAGTTAAATACAGCACAGAGGTGCATCCATGAAAGGATAACAAAACCACTGATGAACCTGCTCAGAAATTTTTAAAACATGAATTATTTAAGTATTTGTTAATTATTAAGCAATAAGTTACCATTTATGGTCTCTGAAACAGTTGAGAGTATCAAAGGCATTTGTGGAAGAGGCAGCTGGTGCAGCTGTGGTGGAGTGAAATCCTGGAATGTTTTAGGGAATGGTGGCAGTACTGGTGTTCTAGTTCAGGAAAATAATGGGGTTTTGAAGTTAATCTCTTTAACTGTATCTTCATCAAATGTTGCACTGAGCTATAAAGGGGACACAAGGTCCAAACCTAATTGATGATGAAGTGAAGTTCCATGCTTGATTCCGTGTGCTCAGAGTGACTTTCAGGCTGGATATGAGCAGATCTCCCATACTGCTCAAGGGACAGAGATTTTAGGAAAAAGGCTGAAGAAGAAATAGGTGATGAACAGCTGAAACTGTGAGAAGAGTTACCTACAGTATCAGCTGCTAATCTGAAGTACAGTGACTCTTCCCTTGGAAGATGGGGTGTTTGTCAGTCAGTGGACTGTGGCTTTTGGGATATTATTTTTCCATGAGAACATGTCATTCAAAACCTGTCTTTTTTTTTTTTTTTTCCTTTCTCCTCCTTTTCTTGGAGAAGACTTCCTGCAGAGCTTTATCTTCAGGTGCTGAGTGAGGTCTTAGCCCAAGTTATTCCCTGAGAATTGCAGTGAGCGACCCCTGATTTTCCTTATGGAGAGAGAGCCCTGATGGTAAATTGAAAAGAACCAAGTCTATAAATTAGCATTTCAYATGTCATCCCTTCTCACATGAGCAACACGAATTGTGCAGACAACAGCAGCATTTTTAGTTAATGAACCCAGCCATGAGCACTGTTCACATTTAACATATTTACAGGGGGTAGCATCCAGTCAAAAAATTCCATTAATTCCTTTTGCATGAGTATTGTGTGCATGAGTGCATACATTTATGTGTGGATTTGTATGTATGTGTACACTATTAGTGTATGCAGTGTTAAARGATATAGAGTAATTCAAGAAGAATCACTGAGGAGGTTTCATTAGCCATGTAAATATATTCAGCAGAAGATTTGAAATAACTCTTTAATGGAAAAAAGGGAAAACCGGTGCCATTTGACATGAAAAATCTATTTTGAACTATAGTATATGCACAGTCTGTTTTCTGCTTTCCCTTTCTTGAAATTGTTGCTTGAAATATTATGGTGGTATGCAAAGGCTTGAAGTTTAATTTTAAATTTAATTTGCCTGAATGCTGCCAGGGTATTTTTACATAGAAAGTAAAATTCCAACTTGGTAATACTTGGCACACAGCTTCTATAGAAATGGCATTCAGGATACAACTTTGGGCTCATAAATAAAATAAGATGAAATCACACATGTTAATTACGATTTTAAAATATTTTCAAGATCATGTAAATGTAATTTCTGCCTTGATTTTGTTAGTTTTATGGGCAGTAGGGGAAAGAGTTTGTAACAGTCGTATAAATATATGTATATTTCAAGCTGTGAATCAACTTTTTTCAATCTGTTAATCCAAATGTTCTTTAATGGCTAAAAATAGAATCAAATTACTTCATATTAAAAAAAAAAAAAAAGCTGCGATCTATTTGCTGAGCTTCAGACAGAATTATTCTTCCAGTAATATTTTGAATATTCTTGAATAGAGAACCAGAGGGTTACTTTGCTGCTGAAGGCTGGGCTTGGCTGTGTTTCAGAGGTGGTGTCACATCTTCAGCGTTGTGTAGTTCATGGGGAGGACCAGAGGGGATGAGAGAGAGACTTTTTTCCTTGTTGAATATCACATTTCCCAAAGGAAGTCTTTGGTTCAAAGATGGACCACAAAGTCTCTGTGTGGTTGGTTGTTTTTATTTACTAAAGTAGTGCTTAATAATGTAGCGTTTAATAAAGCAGTGAAAGCTCTGAGCATTTTGTCTTTCCAGTCACTTTCTGACACTGCTTTGATGCAGAGACCTGAAAGTTACAGTTAGAACTGAACATCCTGCTTCTTTCTCCTCTCCTGCCCTGCCCAAGTTATGTTTGAGAAACAGTCCCTGCTGCCAGATCCCAGTCACGGATTGCTGATGTAAATTTGCAGGAGTAGGTGCTGAAGGAGCACAGTTTGTGAGCTGAATTCCTGAAGATGCTACAGCATGGCTGTTGTACACCTGTGCTGCTGCTTTTTCCTGCACACAGACATCCACAAAAATGTAAATTGTTGTTACAGAGCCAAGCACAACAGGAAAGAAATGCTGAATTTATCATTGTCCAGGTGGAATGAAAAGTTGTGTGTGCAGTCACAGAGTAACTTCTCTCTTCACAATGACATCTTGGGTGGGAACAGTCTGTGCTGGAGGATCAAAGCCAGGGTTGTGTGATAAATGCAGCAGTCTCTGTCCTGTTTGGTGAGCAGGGGAGGAWGAGGAGGAGRAGGGCAGGGTGATCTCATGCYTTGGGGCAGCAGGACAAGGTCTGGAGGTTGAACTCTGTGTACCATTGCTCCAGTGTGTGTCATGCAGGACGTCAGCCCTGGCACTTCAGTTTGGGGAAAATGCAGGGAGATAAAAAGAGAAGTCTTTTGAAGGAACTCTTAAAAAAAAAAAACAAAAAAGAGAACTCTTACGAAGGGAAATACCACACAACCTCAACACATGGTGTTATCAAATACCACTATAATAAACCAAAATACACCATGTAACCAAATCTCCTAAAAAATGACCAGAAAGACTAATAAATTTCTTGTTCAGTTTTCAAACTTCAGTTGTGACTCATATTTTAATGACATGTTTTGTGCTACTGTAATGTGCATTTCTTTAAATGGACTGCCTGGGTTAATGCATTAATTACCATTAATTTCAGCTTCTGTGTAGGTGCCAGTAGCTTCTGTGTACCTGTGAATTGCAAGTATAAAGTGYTTACTGTGACTGATGTGAAATAAATCCAGGAAACTCTTACAAGCATTATTCACAAGTGAAGCAATGTTTTTAGACAGTGAAGTGAACTTTCTTGGCTAATGGGATACCATGTCARTAGTCTTTTTTTCGGTTGGTTTGTTTGTGTTTTTTTAATTTTTAATTGACTTTATTGCTAGGCGCTGTTCTGTAGTGTTACTATTCCCAGCGTAATAATAATCAGAGATCTGCCCTTCTTGTTGTGTTTTTGATAAAAATATATCTGAAGATGGAACCTATTATGCATGTCTTTTTTTTTTTTTTAAATAACATCTCTATGCTCTTATTAAAATTAAACAATATAATGTATTTTAGGCTTCTTAAAATCTAAGTAGGATGAAGAATTCTATGCAGTTGATCCTGTGGAAAGGCTTTGCAAGAGGAGGGCAATCAAGTAGGGATAATTAGAGTTACTATTTAAATATGCAGAAAGCAAAAAGCTTATCTGGAAGAGCAGAGGGAAGTGTAAGCGCAGCGTAAGACTCACGTAAGGATGATTTGCAGGCAATAAAATCACATCTCCCTGACTTTGTAAGTACAAAATAATAAGCAATATTTAATAATGGAGGCTGTAATAGTCTGGGATATAAACGCAGTGGTAYGTGGTTTTACCATTAGATCTTACCTGAAGGGGATGGATTGGTTTAACATTCACAGAGTGAGGATTACAGGTATTTGGAGTGTGTGTGCAGGAAGGGATAGAGAGTAATTGCTCAAGATAATCTCTGAGCCGTTAACTCAGAATAATGATGAAAAGTTGGTGGAATTTCTATTCCCAGGTTTTACYTCTTCCTCTGAATCAGCCTGAATGTGTGAACACCTCTTGTGGGACTCTGGCTGCTGATGTGATTTGAAAAGATTTGCTGAAGAACAGAATTAATGTGCTGCTAAGAACAAATCTTCCTTGGCAGAGAAATGGGTCGGATGGTCTTCAAGTTCTTAATCATCCCTGATTTTGTAACTCTGTCATTATTTTCATTAATTAACTTGAGTGGGTAGCACAAACATCACACTTCTTCCAAAACTAATATTATTGCTGCCTGCCATGTAGTCTGTTGAACTGAAAATAGCCCAAAACAAACCCAAATGTTAAAGTGACGCATAGGCAGTAACTTCATTGTACGTGTATTTACCCAAATGGCTTTAACTGGGCAGCATCTGCAGTCTCACCATGGACTGAGAGCTGTCTGGTTTCACCAGCTGGGCAAGGCCAGGCCTGCCTGATGCTGGGCTTTGGGAGGCAGGAGCTGCTGGAAAGGCAGGAATTCAGGAGCTGGCATTMTTCCCTGGGGCTCAGCTACAGGGCACAAGGCTGCCAAGGTGCCCAGCTCCAAGGAGAAAGGAGCCAGGGGCCTGACCACTGCAATTCTTTTGCGTTCCCCTGGCCCTTTCACAAGGCCATGGGTGTTTAATCCAGTGGTCCTGGCTACCTTCCAAGTGGAGTAATTAAATTCTGCATTCCTGAATTCCCTCTCGCTTTAATTGGATTTGGTATTCTTCACCTTTTGGCTTTAAACTCGCCTGGTGAAACAACTGTTTCTCATTATAGCAGGGACTTTATTTCAGATCAGGGTGCATTATCCTTGAATGTGATGTGCATTGCTTTAAGTGTGGCAGGTGTTTYGGGAGAGCAGTGTACAGGGGAGAGCAACATTTACTTCTATTTTTAATTGATYTTCTTTGCTGCRCWGARSTACWCTCATTYGATGGTTATTCCTGTTTGCTCTCTSAATTCACAGAYCTTGTTGGGGCTGTAGAATCAAAGGCAACTCATGAAAATATTTCAGRTTGTTGCTGCATCCAGGAAAGCTTCTGTTTGCCTCTGTGAGCAGCTTTCATCTCTTTGTGTAGTCAGTGAAATCTAGGGCATCGCTGGAAGTTCAGTTTTCAGCGTGTATCCAAATGTTCACCTGATCATCGAGCCTGCTCAGCACTCCACAGGAACCAGCTGGTAAACAAGGGAATCTGTGCTGCAGCTCCCCTCAAATATGGCTTGGTTTCTACTGTGCCAGGAACTTCTGTTCATGTACTGGAGCCTAAATAATTGATTTTTTCAGTGTGTGCCACAGCACAGTGTTGTAAAACCCACGCTGCCTTGTCGATGAGTGCTGTGATTCTGCAGAAATTTTAATTAATGGATGGGGATGTCCAAAAGGTGTAGGCAGTAATGRGAGTGAATGCATGGTCTAAATGTGAGGAGGTAATTTCTGGACGGTACAAACCCTAGATATGGATAAAATTTAGATTAGTTCACTTAACGGTTCACCTGGCTCTAATGATACCTAAATTTAGAACTTGTGAGCACCGCTGGCCTGCAATCAGAATATGTTTTTSCCTGCATAAAATGGAATTATATTAGTCAATTCGCATTAGCCAAGTCTGAAGTCTGTGTCTGGTTGGATTTATTTGCACTGGGCTGATGACAGAGCTCCATTTGGCTTTTTGTTTGACCTGGATATGTGTATCTTTCTTAGTGCTGTCAGTCTTCTCTTTGGCTGCTCAGTGAATACTCCTGTAACTGAAAATCCAACATCCATAGCCYTTTATTAAATTATAGAGTACATTACTTGTACCTTTAGTATTTACCTTTGGGCATTAGGACTCTTTTTGCTAGAAAATAACCTGGTACAGGATTTTGTGGGAGTTTTTGAAACCTCTCTGAAAGGAAAAAAAAATCCCAAGCTTATCTGGGAATGCCTTTTTAAAAAAAGGTAGTAATGAACACATCTGCTTTTTTTCCCCCTTTTTAAATTAAGAAGTATATTTCATGTAAGTGATTGCACAAAAGTCTTTAAAAGTAGGAGTACCCCACCTGTGTTATGGACTRTAAATTCACTTTGTATGTAGCATTCTGTCCCTTTTCTCTGTATGAATTCCAGGGGACAGCCCCAAATTGACAGAAAGCCTTTCCGCTGTGGACTTGATTTTGTTGGTACGCAGAGAGGGCGGGTAAAACCAGCATCCTGTCTTTCATCCTTCTGGATGAGGATTAATCGTGATCACAGCTGCAGAATAATGCAGATCTTAGCTGGGGCTGGTGAGGGGGAAGGGATGGGGATGGGGAGAGCAAAGGACATCTCTGTCTTCCCTTCCACCAACACCTCCTGCCCTTYGAGGCTCTGCAGTCGATGGATGAGTGGCAAGAAGCACATTCCTACTTTTTTTTAATTTTATTTTATTTTAACTAGTTACTCTTTCATGCATCTTGTGGTTTTTCCTTTAACCATAAGGAATGCACCGGATTTTCCAGGAACGCACACACACAAAGTGTTTGCATGGCTTCCTTGTTTCCTTGATGCTGCACCAGGCAGCRGGTGAGAAATGCCGCCGGTTCAAAGGCAACAGATTTACACTGGTGACTTTTACCATGTCTCTGTAGGCAGCCCCGAAATGCCTYGCAGGTCAACTGCTTTTGAAATGGAGAAAAGTGTGCTAATTCCTTCAAGGTAAATCAGGAAGATTATGACATCTAGGAAGAAGAATCTGCCAGACAGTTCTGAAGCAATATGACTAGGACTGACCCAACAGCATCTCTAAAGCTTCCAATAAAATTGCCTGAGGAGTCTGCCAAGAAGCCAGATGCTGCTGCTGGAAAAATACCTTCTGTAGCTTGGCATTTGTCCTGTAATTGCTTCCAAGAGAGAATAAACTGTGGCATGACAGTGGAAGGTGAATGGTTCCTCACTGCATGCTACTTGGTGATTTCAAAAAATATTTAGAAAATAAGCATTATTTTCGGATGTGTTACCAGTCATGCAAGTCTGTATACTTGTTTAACTGCTTACAAGTTCCCCATCTGAATAATCAAACACTTTTTTTTTTTTTTCTGCTGACATGTTAGCCTGGCAGGGGTCTGATGTCTCTTTTCCTGCAAGTGATTCCTTTTGTAGACTCCCCACCCTTTGATCCTGTAGGTGTGTGGTGTGGTCGTGTAGACCTCTCCAGCTCGGTGGGGTCCCTGTATGGATGTCTCTCTGTATGGAATTATGGTACAGCAAACAACACCTGGCCCTCACAGTTCCAAGGGTCAGATTGTCATGTGGCTTTGTTTTTTTTCTTTTAGTGTATTTTCCAGTTGTGGGAAGAGCACTGTCTGTTATTATTCAGAAGKGCTGCTGAATCTTACTCCAGAAAATTCATGGAAACTTAGGGAAGGTGCTTCCTTCCTTTGAAAATGGTTCATATTCCTGAGAGAAAGCAGAGGCATTTGTGGAGCAGTGTATAACCTAATCAGATACAAATGAGAGGAGAACAGAAAAATTATTCCAAGAAAATTATTTATTTCAAATTTCTCCAGTAAAATCTAGCAGCTGTCCCCAAATAYTTCTGTTTGGTATTATGCAGGAGCCTGCCTGCTATTTGTCCCAGCAGTCCTGTGGGATTGCCTGYAGGAGTGATTTGAAGACTAGACTGTTTAAATGGAATGGCCAAAAGTATTTCTGCAGCTAAAACTCATCACAGAATCACAGAGTGGGCTGGTGTGGAAGGGATCTTAAAGCTCATTGAATTTCAACCCCCTACCATGGGCAGGGACACCTTCCACCATCCCAGGTTGCTCCAAGTCCTGTCTGTGGACACTTCCAGGGATTGAGGGGCAGCCAAAGCTTCTCTGGGCAAACCTCTGCCAGCGCCTCACCACCCTAATCTGATCTAACCCTGCTCTCTTTCAGTTTGAAGCYGTTTCCCCTTGTCCTGTCACTAAACCTTCTTGTGAAAAGTCTCTTTCCACCATTCTCTCTTAGGTTCCCTTCAGGTTCTGGAAGGCCACACTTAGGTCACCTGCTTACCAGACAATTTCCAATATTGATATCTGTTAGTTGTGGAACAGGAAAGTAATTATTGCCTGTTAATGTGAATTCATTCTTACAGTCCCAGAAGCTTTTTGTTTTTTCCTGTTTGCTGTACGAGACAATGAACTTTGGTAGAAGTCATATGGTTGAGTTTGGTGTAATAAYGCAAAAGTCCATTTCCAACAGAGTAAATTCCTCTGATCAGTTTCCCTAATACTCAACTGTCAGACAACAAGGGCTGAGTGCTGAAAAACAGCAGTGAATAAAGATCCTGGCATAGCGTTTTTTTGTTGTTGCTGGCATTAGGAAGCTTTGCTTTGCTGTAATGTCAGGAAGCTTCAGAGAATGAAAAGGCCCAATGTACAGGTCAGCTCGTGTGACTGAACAATCTCAAAGGGACCTGGAAAAGTTGGTGCAAAATTCACATCCTTTAAGGTCAATGTAAGGCATCGCTCCAAGCTTTGCTTCAGATTACAAAGTATAGCAGAAATTAGATCCRGTGTAGGTATAGTGTTGTTATTTCATATGAAATGAATGGGAAGGCGAGTTCCAGTTCAGGCTCACTTGAAATGTTAAGAAAATGATCCTAAAATTAAAGAAAAAATAGAGCTGAATTAAGGTATTTCTGTGAAGGACAGGAGATGAACAAGTTTCCCTCAACTTACTGTGCCTCTTAAAAACATGCTGAGCTGTCCAGGATGCAAAATTTTTAATCCCATAACCTTTTCTTCCAATTAGAAGAAACAGATTCTGATTGTGAGGAATTTGCATTTCAGTRTGGAACGTGGTGTCTGACATTGCTTTTACCTTCTCCCTGGTGATGCTCCTGACTGCACACTTCTCCCTTTCCTTTGCTGTGATGATTGCACCACTGCACTTTAGTAATCATTTAACAGCTCTAATTACAGAATGCTGTGATCCCAACTGTGTACTTTGTCCTTTTTGCCTTCTTAGTCTCTGTTTCTCTGGTGTCTGGGAGGATCACGAGAGAGCCGTTCTTCTGCTTTGCAAAAATAAATTCCAAAGGCCCTGCTTTGGTAATGTACAGATTCGCATTTTCTCATGGCTTTTGAGTTAAGGACATTGAATTTTAGCCATAGAGGGGTCTCTTGGTCTGCTGTTGTTCCCATCAGTCACGCTGGCATAACTTCTGTGACACTAATGCAGATAACACCAGCATAAAATTGGTGTAACTCCAACTCCATTCTAATCAATGGAGTTCCGCCAGTGTAAGTCAAATGCAGCKCTATTGATTTTGTGCTGGTTGTGACTGGAGTGGAGGTGAGGCAGTTTCTGCTGCTGGGGCTCGGGTCACAGGCAGCCTGTGCCTGTCTTTGGAGCAGTTGTGACTTGGGTTTCTTTTCTGTTCTTGTGTAGCATTATCAGAAATTCTTTCTCTTTTCTGCTCCAGGGTCAGCACTGTGGTAATCTGGGAGCAGTGAMGTCTTGGAGTAATGCAATTCACAGAGAAAAAAACATTAGGTAATTCAGCCTCACTGAGCACAGGGAATCTCGAGTCCCATCTGAATGATTTCCTCTGTTATCTGCTAATGTGGTATCAGARGAATGATGTGAAGTTTCTAAGCTTGCTCCTTTTTGATGTGATACCCTGCAAAAGCTTACAAAAGCACTCTGAGTGGAGTTTTGAGTCAGAAAGTCCACTAAAGGAGCAATGATTGTTCCTGGTTGTCAGCTCTGTGGACTGGAGTTGCATTCCCTTCTCCATGGGCAGAGGAAATGTAGTTTTGCCTGAATCCAATTGGCGTTTGAATAAAAAATTCTGTTAAAGCAAGTCCATGTCTTCTATTTTGCCTTTGTTGTATGAATGCTGCCCTGTATAATATGAAATAGAAAGTGTAATATTAAAATGAAATGTTAGTAATTTCCCATTAAAAATGTTGATGAAATCAATTCATTCCTTTGAAAAGCTTCTTTTTAATCCGGTCAGCATTTTCTGTGAGTAGAAAATTCACAGCACTTCTGGTGAATAATTGGTGGAGTGGAGTGCAGCATTCACCACTACATGGAGTGATTTCCAGGAGGAATTTCAGTAATTATTCCTGCMGTCATTGGAATACTAATAAAAATCTTACTTTAGAAATATTTTATAGGTCAGGTTTTTTTTTGCCAAGATGCGCTTCCAGTGGTGAATCAGCTTCAGTGGTGCTATTTACCCCATCTGAAGAACTGGGTAAAATGCCTGAAAGGTGCMCCAGAGATGGAATTAAGCATARTTTAAACAACARTAAATGTAATAAAATATGTTATTKGYCTTGGTTACATRTAGGATTTTGTTAAAMAAAGACCTTRTTKTYWKSAGRWRWKARRAGWAKTRTWTKAWKAMWRYMSTYMARYAMMKMAAYWMAAWRSRAARKKAAATKTTGTGTTTTGGGTACTAAGTAGTTGTCTGGTATTGGAAGAATTTAAAAGGGTTATTTGGGAAGGGTTGTTCTGGAGGACAACACAGACATGGTACAGTAAGATGAATAAAGCACGTAGAACTCCTTCCTTTATCTTAATATATGGGAAATAAGGAGGGGAGTGGAGTACATGCTCATTTTAGAGCAAACAAAACTGGAGGTAGTTGAGAGTCTTTGCAAGCTGTGTGACTTAAGGAGGTGGTGGGAGATGAAGGGTGCTGGGTTCCAGATGAGGGTTTTTAGGGGAATAAATGTTTGTGCAGTATCTCTGTTTGTACATGTAAACAGTGAAATTCCTTTCACCTTTCCAGGCTGGATAAATACCGGTAAAGAAAAAGGAAAAAAGCAGTGCTTGGCATGGAATGCCATCCAAGAGAGTCCTTTGGCTTTGTCACTGTGAACAATGCCTTCTGCTATTCTAGGGCAAATGGCAAAAGTGGGCGGGAGGGACTGACCCACGAACCATTTAACAGAGATTTTTTCTGTTGCAGGGTAGCCAGAATTTCAGTGCATGCTCTGCTTTAGATTTTGCTGCTAAACACGTTACAGAATTTGCTGTAATGAAGTGACAGCTCTCCTGTTGGCTTTTGCCTCCTCCTCATTTTCCCCTCTGTGTCAGTGTCTTAATCTCTCTTTTACCTCGCCTTCCTCCTTTTCTGGTTCTCACTTACAGCCCTTGTTAGCTGCAGTGTATCAGTGGGTTTTGGATCAGTCCCCTGGGTCCCTGTTTGGAATTAGTGCAGTGCCTGCTGTGACAGATGAATACTCTGATGTTCKCCAGCCCTGACCATTGGGAAATGAGCTGATGAGTACAAAACAGTGTGAGCAGCACCAGAGGATTTCCTGGTCCCCTCTCCCTGGAGGGAACAGACAGCAYTGGTGACAAGGATGGGTTTTCCATCGCATGCCTGTGTGTGGTCCCACTGCTGTTCTCTGTTTTAGCCTATGTGGGCAGGTGGGAAGTGGTTGAATAACATTTTCTCCCTGGACTGCAGACCCTTACCCTTGAACTTTTGTTTTGCAGGATYACAGCACTCTTCACTTACTTTTCACTTGAATTTTGCCCTTTTATATGTTTGAGCTTTGTTTAACACTTATAAAACCATGGGCATCAACGTGATTATGTTGGRTGCTTTGGAGGAGAAAAAATTAATTGCAGGACTTCTGAGGCATAAAAGCAAGAGCTGAGGATGGSAGCACGGCTTTTGTTTTGTCAAACCAGGGTTTTGGAGGTACCATCCTCTTGTCAAATCCCACTTTGGGGCTGTGGAGAACTTAAATACCTAGGGAATGCCAGGGCTTAGTTACAAATCCTTTCTAAGACTGCTTTTCTTTTACATAAGCAGATGGAAACTGGTTTCAGGGGAGGGAACTTCTTAAGTTTTGAAGCCCTGAAGAAAATTAATTAATTCATGTATTTGAAAGCCAGAGGGGAAGTATTATGATCATCTTGTCTGACCTCCTTCATAACTTGGGCCAGGGGAAGTCTCCTAATAACCCCTTCATGAGCTCACTCAAGCGTGGCAGAAAAGACAAATGATTTGACAGAAATTGTTGTTTCACAGACGTGTGGGGGAGGCGAGTGGTGCTTGGGACTAATTTCCCCGTGCATAAAGGGTCCAACCTGTGTTAATCCTAACTGCAAAGTGAATTAACAAAAATATTTCTTTGCTCAGGCTTTAGGTTTTGTGCTGGCGTAGGAGTAATAGAGAACACAGGCTTAAGAACTTCTCTTGGAATTAAAAGCCAGTTAATTCCAGAATGCACTGATTGTGTTCCCGCTGCAGCCACTTAATAAGGCCACAGAAAATGTCAGTGTTTTGTTAAAACGAAGAGCTCAGAATCCTCTTTAGGAAAAGCTGAGGCATGCACATAAYGTTGCAATAGCTGGAGCAGTAACAAGGCACACAAGAAGATTGTTAGAGTGAACGGATACGTGGAAGATGATGGATTTTATTTTTTCTTTTTTGGAAACGCAGCTAACAAAATTTTGTCTTTAGAGCAGGGAGAGCRATGTGGCAGAACTGATCAAAGAAAATAGCATCTCATTGATAAAACACATGCTGCAGTACTTCCCACAGTTGGGAGGCTGTAGTATTTAACAACGGTGACCTAGATTGGAGGAGACAATRAAAGCTGTTGCGGTGAGGAGCAGATTGACTGCCATTCTCATCTGGGTAATAAACGGCTGAAATATGGACAGTGCATGAAAGTTTACTAATGTGGCTTACATAAAGACCTRTACTTTTGGAGGAATTGTCTCTGTAGCAAATGCAGTTTGAACTATAGCTCGTGCCTGACAGATGTTTATGTGTTCCTTTACAAAGATACCTATTACTTTATTCAAGGATCTRTGAGCCTGTGAGAGTGTGACCTGATTAGGTTTGAAAGTAAATCAATATGTGAACCTGTCCAAAAACAGACGTGCATTTATTTTAAAAAATATGACTCAGTGGGATAGCCTCGAGGGGATATAGCTTTTCTGGGGAGTTTCAAATGAGATAGCAGTCATATGTTGTTACTTTAAAATATTCAGTGCCATTCAGATGCTACTATTTCAGCTATCCTGTTGGAAACAGCTGACAACAGGAGATGACATTCCTGATGCTTTGTAGCCACAATGGTCCTCTAAGACATTAAAACTTGGTTAACTACAGACCCTGGGGGTATTTGGTATTTATTTTTAATTTATTTTTTAATAAATGGACCTACTATAAATATTTTCCTTTTGTGAAGTGGTTCGTGTTAGTGCTCCTTGTAGAGTTACGCAGTTAACCTTTAGGTAAATATAAATCCAAATTCTGGAAAAATAAACTGTCAATCCAGCTGTGACTTGAGAGATGCTTTAAGTAAGTGCCATTGAGCTGTAAAGGCTGATGCATCCCTACTGTGCTGTAAAACTAAATATTATTAAATTGGGTTGCAGGCAGGGGGAGGGGAAGGAGATGGGGGTTGTGAGGGACATCTGTTCTGCACAGAGCTTCTCTCCCTGCTCGTGGGGGGATTTGAAGCGTGAGAGAGGAGGGCGAGGGCGTTCCCCCAGCACTGCTCCGAGCAGCTGTGCTTGGGGACAGCCTTCTCCCTGTCCATGGACCCTGCCAGAGTGCTTGGATCCTGGGAATGGCCCTTTTGGAGCTCTTACTCCTTTTCCTCTGTGATCAGCCTTCCCTTGCTTTGTCCTTTCCTACTCTTTTCTCAGCTAAGAACATGCATCAAGATGCTGTTGGTTTATTCAGGTCTGTTCCATCGAGCAGGTGTATTTAGCAAGCGCTGCAACTTCAATTTGGGTGCTGCTTTATTTTCCTCCTTTTTTTTTTTTGCCATGCAGCACTTATTCAGATTCCGTAGAGGGGGAACAGGGAATTTTGTATTTCGAAATCAGTTCAGCAGATTTTGAAAAGCTATCTTTGAATATTCTATAATACACAGACAGATTTGAAGAGCTTATTAAAGAAAGCCCCTGACACACTTCAGCAATATTAAATCACTTCAGACGGTGCATGGCAGTGTAATGTTACTGAAGCATTTTAAAATGTTAAAAGAGCCTGGATTTGAAAGTACTGGTGGCTTCACAGCCCTTACTGTGAAAAGTGATTTAAAGTGTCAAAATTATTCCAGTRTTTGCAGTCTGTTTCTTACTTAAATGACAAAGAAGGGACATTAGTAAATAACTGTAACTGCAGTTAATCTCTGGCCATCTAACCAGCTGATATGCTGGGTTAATATCTTTATTAAATGCTTATTTAATAAGTGGGCATCTGTTCAGACAGGCCAGATGGACTTCTCTGTAATTGTGCTAATAATGAGAACGTTCTCACAAAAGGAAAGGCCGGTGAGAAGATGCATTTGGTGAGGGAACATCCTGACAAATGGCTCCAGGACAGTCTGGTCCTCTGCCCTCGACAGACTGGCTCAAGTAAACAGTTCATCCCTCAAAACAAGAAGGACCAGCAGTAACAATTGGAGCAACGGGTCCTTTTTTTTTCCTTAGATATTTATTCTTCGTGTATTCTTTGCCTCCAAAGCCCTGACATCCCCAGTCCTGCCTCCCTCATCCTGCTCCAGCCCATCCCTGCTCTGGGCTCACAGCTGGTGCATTTTTGTCCCCAACAAATACACATCATGTAAAGCTGGAGCTTTCTCCCTAAATGTTATCCTTTTGCACCTATCCCATTTGTATTTCAGGGRTTTAATTAACTATTTTCAGAGATCTTTGCAAGAAAGATTACTAGATGGGTGTTAAAATTACAGCTTTGTTTGCRTGGAGACAGATTCTTTTATATTGGAAACATTATCATAAGCAAGAGGAGTGGCAAAGTATGATGTTCTCAGCATGAACAATGAATACATTTTTCATTTGTCTTTGTTCAARAAGAGAACGAGAGCATTGAAAGAGCACTGGAGGAGTAAAAATCTGCAGTATGGAATCGGTGCATTTAAAAATTGTGTCCTTGCAGTTTTTTGTGCTTTTGGTGACATTTCCAGCTACTTCTGCATCGTAGCCTTTGTCCTCCAGCTGCTGGTCTCCTGTACACCCTGAGCAGTGTCTCTAGGCTGTGAAGGCATCTCAGATATGCCAAAACATCTCAAATACAGATGTTTGAGGYAGTCACAGATAACTGTGTTTCACATCAAAAATCATGGACAATTGGCTCTGCACATGGAGAACTTTATATGTTTCTCCCTTGCAGTGGTTTGGCTTTTTTGTTTTCCTTTCATGTTTTAAACCCAGAAAATGACTGTTCCTTTTTGTTTCCTTCCTTAACAGCACTCGAAAGGAGTGAATGAGATGAACTGTTTGGGTTATAGTGTCTGAAAGGCTAAATTATTCTCTTGGAGAGACGTTCTAAATGAGCCTGACCGAGATCCTGGATCTGTGTGAAGAGGACTAAGGATATAGGATGTCAACTGAGACAGAACTTCAAGTGGCTGTTAAAACCAGCACAAAGAAAGACTCCAAAAAGAAAGGTAGTGGTTCATTTCTCTCTATTTTTGTGTGTTTTGTGCTTTGATCAGCTACATCAGCCACCTTTGGCACGTCTGTGGCTCTTCTGTTATCTGTGTGCTCAGTGAAAGTGGGATTTGTTAAGTTCAGTGGAAGTCTGGTACAGAAATATGGGGTTTGATGCTCTGACTTTAAAAATATATCTTCTTGAAATATATCTGAAATGTGAGAAAAAGTTTGCATATTATTTACGGTTCACAAAGACAAATACAATTTTTAAAATTACTTAACAAAAGATCACTTTTTTCTGTGCTGATAAATACATTTTCTCCTGATGGCTTTTTTTTCTACTTTTGTTTTGAACTAACCAAAGCTTAAATGCACTTTCTGCTACTGGAGTTTGAATTTTACTGATGCTTTGTGAAGTTAAAGAACTCAGTAGCAATCTCTAGAGAGATTAATTGTAATCTGGTGAAGGAAATATAAACAAGGAGGAGGAAAACTCAAAATTAAGGAGAAGCTGTGATTTGGATTAATTCATATTTGTATTTACAGTTTTGCCTCAGATTCTAGAGCAGTTCATTGGAGAGATAAATGTGAGAAATGGGACCATATGAATTTGATGTTTATGCWTACTTGAAGATTTTTAGTAGGGATTTTTATCCTTAGCTTTTTATTAGTATTTTTATTGCTTATGATTTTMAAGACTGATAAACTTGAAGCCCAAGACCCTGAATTCTGGTGGTAGTTCATGTTGTTCTGAGCAGCTATATTTGGTTGTTTTTTTAAACCTATGCATGAAATTGAGGTTGAAAACATATTTAATATGAATTGCTCAGATAAAAACRTAAAACAAAATCATACATAATAGTTTTAATACTTGACACAGCAAGATCTGAACTTTCATGTGGGCCCTGGAGTTTGTMATTCTGTTTCTTTCTGTGGGTRTGTAATTTAGCCATTTACTTCTGAGGGCTTTTTGCATTTTTCTAAGACAAAAAACAAATCTCATKTTTGCTCATACATRTATAAGGCAAATTTTACTCATAGATAACTTGAATTTTCAGGCAGCTATACCATTTACTACAGCAATTCTACCAAAACATTTACTAAGGCCTTGTGTTCACTTTAGCTTTTGTATAAGAAATGCTTATCCTAGGGTTTGTAAAAGACACAGCAGTTAAAAAATTTCAAGTGTTTGGGAAGATGGTTTAAAAATCTTACAACTGCTCTAGGCCTACACTCACAAATCGAAAATGATTCATTTAAGATAAAAAAGCTGGAGTTAGGACAGGCAAAAAAGGGGGAACTTTGATGTAATGAGAATGTGATCTAAGATGTTTAAGGCAAATAAAGTGGTTTGGTTGTATGATCATTCAGTTTTTGAGGGCAGGCAGGAAATTAAAAAATGTCATTTCTTTGCAATATGGATAACATCTTTTTGATGTGTGTCTTCTATGTTATTTCTGCTGGAGGCTGAAACTTTTGAAACCAGCAAACAACTCTTTTAGGAACTTGACATTTATGTTCATAAAATAGTCAGCATCCAACTTCTAAAAACATTTCCATAAATCACAATAACAGAACGCTTCTTGCCCAAAATCCGATTCTATCCCCCAAATGGAAGTTCTGAGAATTACCTTCAGTGCTGAGGGGGAGTATAAAATAGGTTGTGTGGAAGTGATTTGGGTGTCTGGAGAGCTGGAAGGGATGGGATGGTGGTGGCACATCCCAGGGTTATTCTGTCTCGTGCTGTCTGCAGTGTGAGCATCCCATGGCATCAGCCACGGCAGGGCTGGGAGTGAGAATGCCTTGCACAGACAAGGTACACAATGCACACACTGTTTGCTATTCAAATCCCACGTCAGCACAGTCAAAAGAAACTTGGTGTGCTCATTTACTTGTCATTGAGTTGTATGCACTTGCCTGTATTCCAACAAAGGAGCCCTCCTCTGTATGGTGTGAATGATGGACGCGTGAAAAACGGGGATTTTTTTTCTTCTCTTTTTTCCCAAGTTCATTAACTGTGAGCAGTGACAGGTAGCAAGTGCTAACATGAAGTTTCTAATCAATGAGTTTGATTATCTGATGGAACTGMGTCTTCCCAAGGAATCAGTCTTTGCTTTATAAAAAGAAATTTCGGCTCTGGTGGTTTCCAATGTTTTGTTGCACTTCTGSAAGAGCCAAGCATCCATTTCCACCCAGGCCTTTTTTGCTGTGTTATCCACTGCAGCACACAGCACTGCCTGGAATGTCTGTCCCACATTTGAATCCCACTCTGRAGGTCTGGGGTGACTGAAAGGGATGAGGATTAGCGTGGAGTTAGAGCACGGGAAAGGGTTCTTTCCTGATCTCAGCCTAAGTGTCCTTGTGGTGTTAGCTCAATCTTCAGCTCTCTCTTCATCTGCATAAKCATCCAGTGAGGTAGTGTGTCTTATTTGAAGAAATAAAAGGAAGCTTAATTCCTGGGATYTGTGAGGTGTATGGATATAAAACATGATAAAATGTCAAATAAATGCAAGTAGCTMTTTTCATTGAGGTACAATGGCCAAAAAGAAAACAGTGGTTATTCAGATGATGTGACTTGTGCATTTGTGTTAATAGTGCCTGCCTTGAGTGAAAGCCACTGTGATGTCATKAATTATCAATTTAATAACCTGGACAGGTTAGAAGAAGGGTCCAGGAGGAGTCTGATGATATGTAGTGAGTGTGAATGCCAAGTCTTGCTGCTGGGATTGACTCACTCCCTACCAGAGGGGTGGAATGTGCTTGAAGTTCCTTGGGGGTTTCTTAAAACTGATTTTAGGCTCTACTGCATCGACTGCTGACTTTGGGGTGACAGGGAAATGATTTGATTTGTGCTGCAGATGGGGCAAAGGTTTTACTGAGTATTTCTTCGATGTTCTGGGAGCACATCTTGTTCTGTAGGCACGTGTGAAGCAATTCTCTTGGAAACCTTCCTCTTTAGACAGAGTGGGTTTTTTTACAGCTTTATAGTCCCAGTCAGCTCTGCTGTTGTCTGGTTTGTGAGGCTGTGCCCTGTTCCAGCATTGAAGGGTTGTCACTGCACTCAGGGCAAGAACTTACACACAAACCCCTCTCAGAAGCTGCTGTTTACACAGAACCACGGCTGAGGAGCTCTCTTGTAATGTAGGGAAGTTCAATATTTACACGATCATATCAGAGTATAATTTTGTGTGTTAGCGTTATCACCCTGGATAATCTCAAAAACAGGCGGTGGAAAAAATCAACTAGAAATGTTGCCCTTTATTCAGTGCATATTGATCTGATGGATCCAGGGTTTGATGGGCTCTAGGAACTCCTCCTGGCCATACTCCCAGCAGAGGGGCTGGAATTTTAACTGCCTTGGGAATCCAGTAATGGGAACAGAAGTGAGCCAGGCACCTCCCTTCCTCTCCAGGCTGTCACTTTTTGCTCCCTGTGCTGTGAATCTCTTTGTCCCTTGAGGACCAGTGTTCCACCCTGACCTCCAGAGCCCTCCTTTCTACACTTTATTCCATTTCACAGGCTTAYAGTGCACTGGATGTTATTAGAGGAGATTATATTTCTGCCATCCCCCACCTCCAGCCCTAATCTTCATGCCACTCTTGCAGGTATCTGCTTGTAACTTCATTGTAATTATCTTTTTTGAGAATTTGCTCACATTTTAAAAGACATCCTGGAGAGGTTTCATGTCGCTCTCTTAAGTGAAAACCATGAAGAATTCTCAGGAGATTTAGCAAGCTCAATTTGAGGACTTTTTTTGTGACACTTTTTTTTTTTTGTGAGTTTGCCAAAAGTCATGTGTTCTTTAAGAAGCATTTAGAGAATTAATGATATAACTAATGCTCTTAAAGGCTGATTTTATTTCATTTGTTTATGTCATCTGGTTCATTAAGAAGTGAATAAAAATTGTGTGTTTGTATCGTTCAGGATGGGAAATTAGAATTTTTTATTAGCCAGAGTTGTTAGAAACATAAACCATGTTTGTCTTGTAGTACATGGGGGAAAAGCCTTTTTATAAGTGTGTATAGATTATTGAATCAAATTGAAAACATTTACTTGAGCCTATCGGAATTAAAATTGATTTAGAAACCTCTCTGGGGRAAATGTGTTGCAATGATGTTGAATTCACACTGATAACTGCCTGGGWAAATCCCTTCTTGCAAAATCAGCTGAACAGAAAAATTGAAATGGGAGGTCAGGAAGGAAACGAGCCAGACTACCAAATTTCAGTGCACATCTGTGTCTGCTTGGGGGAGACCAGGAGACTTTTCTAGAGATTGAATCTCTTCTTTTTGCACTTAAACGCTGTAATTTTTCTATTTGAAGCTCAGGGCTCGTTCTGCAATTCCATCTCGTATCATATCCCCCACAGTCAGACTTCCYGAGTCAATTTTCAAAATGACAGGGATTTTTAAAAAATGGGAGCAGATACAGAGAGGAGCTTGGGCATGTTGACAATCAGCATCAGGATGGTTGATGCTCAGGGTCCCCTTGGGTGAGATTCCCTTGTTTAATGGGTTTCCCTGAGCGTGTGGGAAGCACGTGGTGCCAGAAATCTGCTCTTGGGGTGGGCAGGGTGCCAAGGCAAGGATTGCCAGACCCAACCAGTAGGATTGGGACATTTAGAGAGGGTGGGACGTGCTCTGCTGGAGCTGAATGTCTTCTCCTCGCCCTGAGCTGGGCACTGTGTCCTGGCTGGATGGATATCCCYGTGCCCAAGCTGTGCTCCAGGAGGGAGAGCGAGAGCGGGCTCCGTGCTGGGGGCTGGTTCATGCCAGGTGAGGAATTTACACCGAGATCTGTTCCTCTTGGGATCAGCATGGCAAAAAGCTTAAGTGTCCCATTTTATCTCTCTTGCCTGCTGATTAGGAGGAATGCAGTGGTTTTGGGACCATTTGTGAGTGGATTGGGCCTCTGGCAGCCACATCTATTTCCTGGGTCTTTTAACCACTAATGAGAGGCTGGGGTCTGTCTAACTATCTAAAGGAAAACCTTTGCATTCCCAGGAGCAAAACTCCAGTCAGACTAAGATCAAACAGGAGGTACCTAGTTAGTTTAAAAGCCTTTGGGGATAGGAAGCCTTTAAATGAGGTTGTGTTTTGTCATTGTCGGTTTTCATCATAGGTGCTTAATGTTACCCAAATCCTGTTTTGGGCTTCTCAGACCTCATTTGAATCGWGTCTTTGCAGTAATCATTGCTAAACTTGAGAGTAGAATGGAGGTTTCTGATTGCTGTAAAAGTTGCAATTCTGCTGACACCCAGCAATCAGTTTTTACAGCTTTGTTTCTAGATTTCATTGTTTCCAGAACTTTAGTTTAAATTAATAAGTGCTCTGAACAATGATGGTTGATTACTTTTTTAGTGAATTAATTTTTTTTTTTAACTTTGTGATCAACTAATGAGAATTAAAACATCATCACTGTAATGAGGCATTTCAAGATGTCACATTGGTATAGGCTCATTTATATTTCTGATTATGTAGCTAAGATTCAYGGAATCCAGCAAAACTCAAATTTGATCTAAAGCGTAATGAACACAGTCCAGAGCTTCTTTCATTGACTGGGAGTGGATTGGCTTTGTTTCCTTGCAGTAGCTATGAGTTTTTCAATGATTTATAGATCAAGTAACAGCAACATTAATTGATACACTAATTGTGTCCACATGCCTGCCTTTAACAAATCTCTTTTGTAAAATGATTACTGACAATATTAATTGCACGTCTTTTGTGTCTTGATATAAGTTATGAATTCATTCTCAAGTTGAAAAGGGGTGGGAAAATCATTAATTTTGACATTGTGTAGCTATAATTAACAAGGGTTATCCAATAACCTATCATCAATTAGAGAGCTCATGAATTCTGTTTTAAATACCATGTACCAAAGGGGGTCTGTGGCTGTTAATTGGAGGGTTCTTTGGGGGTGATGGATGTTGTCTCTTGTTGCAGAAATTATGTTTACTGTTGTTTTTAATTGAGAGAAATCTGCCTAAACTAAGGTTGGGGCACATGTTACTTTGCTGCTCCTCAGCAGAGGAATCAATAATCTGATGAATATTAAGAGTAACATTTCTTGAGAGCTTCTGTTATAATTTCTTAATGTTCTAACAGCATTCCAGTTTAAAATAGTAATTAGGAGCTTAATGTAATGCCTATTCCAGAGAGGATTTGAGTCATGGAGCAGTCCATAAATACAGRTGGGTGTTCCTATGCTCCAAGGCTGGTTCTGCACTGGGAAACCTTCTGTCAGCATCACCTATGCATCCTATACATCCTGTGCATCCAGCTCAGCMTGTGCTGTACCTGATTCCTGGCTTCATTCTCTCGTGCTCTAAAAACACCTCTGAGATTTGATTGAAATATGGAGAAAGCGGAGCCAGGGCTGATAAGGAGACAGAACTTCTAAACAGGCAAATAAATTAATTCTCAGAGAAACTTTTTTGTCTGCTTGCAGTCATTGAAAAGACTCTCAGCAAAATGGCAAAATTCACGTTAGAACATGGGAAAATTGAAAGTTCTGTTTAGAGAGTGCAGGGAAGAAAATTCTATCATGTGAAGAATAACTGAGCAGRAGTGACCTAATTCATCCAGATTAGTAGCTAAAATACCTCCAGAGGTTTGGATTAGTAGAAGTTTCCTAATATGGCTCACAGAGAAATGTTCTACAGGGACAAGCATGTTGATGATGATAATGKTTTTGTAGCATTCTTCATCCAAAGATATTTGCTTGCCTAATAAATATTAATGAATAGCATTTCTGTCAGCATGTTGCACTATGTGCATTTGAGCATTTGTAATTTTCTGAAATGTTTTGCCTTTTCCATCAACGTTATTATTACTTGCAGAATTTCCTATAAAATGCAGTAAAGTGTTACTCACTGTATAATACAGATTAGAGGTATCAGCTGTGCTGATAACTGCTCCCATTTTCRTGAAGGGATATCAAAGACGAGGAAATTTGGAATATTAGCTTGATCCCTCGTATTAAATTGCTCACTAATTTTCCCTGAAATAACCAGATAACACTTAGCATTGATGTCCACATTATTGCAGTGTATACTTTTTCATATTGCTAGGGAAAATTCCTCTAATTTTATATATTCTTGTGTAGTTTATGGAAAATCATGAGCTTTCTTGACCTGTGTRCATATGGGGGAAATGTAAATTTTTTTCAAAGGTGGTTAGATCTTTGCATCGAATGCCAGTTCTGATCTCTCAATTGCTTTCCTGAGATTCCAGCACAAATAAGGGCAAAGCTTGGTGTGAAATTTGTGGATTCTGCTTCTTATTTTGTGCTTTAACCAATAMATCTCACTCCCTCAGTGTTGATGTAGCAGTAATTTCATTAATCAGCTTGTGAAGTAAAAAATGTGGAGCAATGTGTAAGTTAACAGACATATGCAGGTTTGGTTTGTATATTTAAGCAGCCTGACACAGAAGTGTTTATACATATATATATTTATGTATGTATGCATGTATGTATGTATTAGTGTATTAGTCACAAAACCTTTAGTTGAAAAATAACAGTCTCCTTAATCTTTAATGTCACAGAACACTGATCACTTATGGTTAAGAAAAACTTGCCCAACAGAATTGATGGCATTTTGAAATACTGTCAGAGAAATTGTAAACCCTGCATTCATGCCTTGTGGTACATTCCTCTTAAAGAGCTCAAAGAAATATGCAGGGAATTTGGCCAAATAATGGGCTCAGACTTCCTGTGATAAATATGTCAGGGCAGGCATTTGCTGTGCTCCTCAGGAGTAAGGAAAAGCTGTGGCTGTGATCCTCATACATGATTCTGTCTGTGGGATCAATAAGGACATTACAGGGCATCCAGAATAAAGATAATATAATATACAAACATACMATATATTCAGGTTGGCCAGTGGTGAAGTGAGTGTTCCTTGGGAATCCCTTCCAACTCAGSTTRTTCTGTGATGCTGTGAATGTGTTTAACATTTCTCTTGAAAGTGAATTAAATGTCGTCAGAAAAAATGACATGCTATTTGTATAATTTTTATCTAAGCATTGTTATATATAATAGCTGGTGTTGGTATAAGGCCAGGAAAAGGAGCATTTCTCTTCTTTTACGTTCACTTGGTTTTGCAGATGTGACTGTATTTAGATTGCTTAACTAAATAATGTGTTTGTGGGGGTCTTTGAAAAGATGGAGTCCTTAAAAAAAGGGACTTTAATTCTCATTGGCATCTTTCTTTCTCCCCACAACAACAGTGGGGCCAAAGCTGATATCCCATATAGCACTGACCTAAACCTGAGAGCTGGCAAATGCCATTTTGAGTCGGCTCCTGGCTGTAAAGCCTTGTGTGAAGACATGAGCACCGTACAGGATTTGTGCTTTGAGCCTCCTGAACAGCCAGAGCCTCTCCTCACGGTTTCTCTCCAGAGATGAGGATCAGTGGGGTTGAAATCACTTCTGATTTAGACACAGTGTTTATGCTGTTCTCATTGCCYAGGCTGAAACACCAAACCAACTTATCACTTATTTGCAAGCAGGCGAGTTTACCTCCTTTATTTACTCCAGTACTGTTGGCTTTTCCCAATTCCTTTTATTTATGCAGTTGTGCAGTGCAGGAGAGTAGTTGCCAACACAATATCCATTATTATTCTGACAAGAACAGAGTAGCTTTCACTTCCATTTCCTGGAGACAGCATTACTCACTGCTGTAAAACAGCATTAAAAACAGGACAAGAAGGGTGAATTGTCATTGGGCTGCCAAGTCCCAAAACTGCCTTTTTTTGCTCCAGGTAGATGGAGTTTAAAGTAGAGGTGGGAATGGTGCAAGGTCTCTCTGGGTTTWGTGTCTGCTTTGTGAAGGGTGAGTCAGGAGGGCAAACAAGCTGTTGATCCATCARCACAAAAATCAGCAGGAGTGGAACCAAAGCCATTGGCATGGTCCTGTTTCCAGGATCTTCCACTGGGGGTAATTGAGTCTGGTGGGCTACAGGACCTGGGGGGATTTTTCCCTCCCCCAGATCCTGCAGGCAGTGATTTCAGTGGTGACAGGATTTCCTGCAAAGTTGWCCAAAAGTACTGAAAGCTGCAGCCTTGACTTCCTAAATACTAACTTCMCAACAGATTCTACAAGTGAGAGGAGCAGCAGCTTCCTCTGTAGTCAACTTTAATGTCTACCCCACTTTAACCACCAGCAAATGCTGAACACCTAATCTGTGATCTATAATTACACCTCTYACGCTCTTAGTTTAGTTAGAGGAAGAATTGTGTAGTGAAAAGGATGATTCAGGGAGTGAAATCAAATTAGGCGCCGTCTTTTGAGGTTAGCTATTAATTTCACTYTTAAATATAAAATTGCCTTCAAAGTAATAAGAGGGTAATATTCACACGTCACAATAATGTGCTGATAACTAGGTGGAAGGCAAAAACACCAGTAGGAGTTGGATGAACTAATCTCTTTTTTATACCTTGTGTTGCCTGTGTAAGTTTTTAATTGAATTCAAATGTCCAAAGCCACATAAAGTGAATTAAATGCATCAGGGAAATTGGGTGTGCTCTGTACTCAGGCATGGCTTTAAGTTTAATACTGACATGGTAACCTAGGTGTGTTTAGTGTTTGCAGTATTTGCTAGGGTAGGATGTTTATGGTTTATAGTTCTTTTTTAAAAAATGCACCTGTCTGAAGTGTCTCTTTAAAAATAATTTGTCACCAGCCCTTCCCAGTAAAACTGGATGTGGAAGAAGACAGGCTCTGCTGTTGTGAGCGTGTCAAAAGGATGGCAATGCTAGAGAGACACTGCAGATCAAAATGAAAGCTACCTACAGAATTCTTTATCTGTCTTCCCTATTTTCTTTCCCTGTGYTAGGCTATAACTAAAGCAATGCATTATATCCATGCCTCTGTTTAATTGCATTAAAGWAATGCTGGGGCTGTAAGGTTAAGCACTGAAATTCTAAGGAAGCAGAGCCTCAAAGTTGCCTGTGTAAGCCTCATTTAACATCCCTTCAGGATATACATTTTCATACAGCTTTTAATGAGCTGAGCTCATCTTGCTGYTTCCTGGAGACCTTTGTCCTGCTCAGTGAATGGAAGGACAGTGGTCAGGGAATGTGYTCTGTTTCTGTGTGACAATCAGGATGGAGCTGCCTGCTTTGTCTGCGTGACACCCCAACCCCAGTGTGAATGCGTGGGTTTTGATGGCAGCTCTGGAATCTAAATTCTTTACATCTTGGAAAAATTCTTTTCATATATACCTCTTAAATGAGTTTAAAATGAATAGTTTGAATGACTGGACATCAGAGGAGTGCAGTCAAAGCAGGATTTGGGAGGGATTATTTTGGCAGAGGAACAGGTGAGAGTTGGTTAGGATATGGATGCTTAATGTGATCCCAGGGTTAGAGCAAAGGGGGATGAACAATCTTTAAGGACATTGAGAAGAGGTTTATTAGAGATTATCTAACTCTAAAATGCTGGAAAGGCCCATATTTTGAAGCTCATCTGTATGTGCATAAGTTAACAAGGTCTAATAATAATAATGCTAATTAATAATAATTCTTTTTAGGCCAAGTCCTTCCTTACGAGACAAATGCAGGTGGTCCCAGWCAGTGCTAGATATTTACTTCAGTGAAACAAACATGGTTTGGGTGTTCAAAAATATCCTGAAAGGAATCCTACCAATCTGAAATCCCACTTCAATGCTAGTTTGTAGGTTCATGGATAGGGGTTTTTTAATGTAGAGATATTTAAGTTAACAGCAAGGATCTGGGGCTTAGATCTTGTGGTAGCAGTGAACCTTTATTGTGCTTCAAAACATTCAGGATTTTATCTTTATTTCATTATTCATTAATTTTAAATTATCTCACAACCATTTTCAGGGACATGGTCATTTAAGCAAATAAAGATAAAGTAAATATATATTCCATATATTTARAAACCTAGTAAATTCTCTGCCATAATTTCTTAATTCGGTAATTCCTCATATTCTATTCAATGCATCAACTGCTGGTGTACTGAAAAGATTATGAAGATAAAGAGGAGGTTTGGGTCTTTTTTTAATCTTGTGGTGRAACCAATTATTTGGGGCTAAGTGTCCACAGAGCAGTCAGATACTGGATTTTTAGTATGTGAAATTATTATGTGTTAAWATGAAATACTTTGTATCTTTGTATTAGACTTCTCTGTTTTTAAGACAAAACATAAATATGAAGAAAAGACTTTGAGGGGAGATTTGTGTCCTTTTGGTAATGAAGTAATCAATGCAAATTTAAAGGTGCAGTAAGAACTTCTATAAACATGTTATGGAAAAYGTATTTCCTGTTAAGATTGACACATAAAGATGTCACTTGTAACAAGTAACCTGGTATTTGCTGCTGGAGTGCAATTTTGTGGTAAGACATTCACAACAGAGCAAATAGGTAGCCTTGAAGTTGTGAAAAGCAAGATGTTTGTCACCTTTTACGCTAAATTCAGCTTCCAGGGAAGTCATATTGACATTTAATCTGGTTTTGAATATTTTCATAATGAGGAAACTCATTTGGAATTGTTGGCCAACACAGGAGTAAGAAAGAGCTACACCTTTGTGTGAAGTTATCAGAGGACTTGTATGGTTTATTAAATTTGTGTGGTGAATGTGAGACATTGTTTTCCACTGCTGGATTGCAGGGGAATGCTCTGGTTAGAGAGTGAAAGGGCAAGAAGACACCAAAGGTGCATCTCTTAAAACTGTTTTTCCAGAAATGTGAAGTTATCTTGAGAAATGCAACCTGAAGCTCTTGTGAGGTCGCTGAYCATCAGATGAACTCGGTGAGGGCAGCGTTACACATTCTGCCCTTTCTCCTTGCTCTGTTCCACACAGTCTATCTCCAGCAGATAACTCCAAACTATTACAACATCATCTTTTGTTAATGCCCCATAACCTCTGCAGGCCAGATTTTGTCATTTCTGTCATTTCACACTAATTATATCCAAACACAAGCTGATTTTTTTTTCCCTCTCAAAGCAGATGATGTTTGGAGGAGACYGAATTCTCTGAGGTTAGTAATGAAGTTTCCATTTGAAGTAGCCCAGTTCAAAGGGAGAAAATTTCCCCTTTAGGTTTAGAGCAAAGGTTCTAAAAGCCTGAGATGTGAAAATAAAGAGGCACTAGCTATAAATACCTTTCAAATTATGTCTCTTTAGACTTGCTGAAATGTGTGGTTAAGCTTCTTTCTAGCTGCTTTAAAATATTCAAGGTTATTGGCCTGCATTAAACTCAAAACCCTTTAGATACCATTTTTTTTAACCAAGTTATTCAGAACTGACAAGCGGAAAGATTTGGAAATGGGGGTCTGTGATGGGGGGAAAAAACCCAACACTCTTGAAGGAAAGAACTGGGTGTTTTCTCCTAAAAAAACCATTTTGGTATTTTTACTCTCAAAAGGGAATTTTCTTAATTGATCAGTGTATAGCAGAAGCAGTTCCCTCTTGCCAGTGCTGTTTGTATAAACTCAGCATCCCTGGAAGATGGGTATTTAGTCAGCTAGACTTTCATGTCTAGAAAACATGAATATGCTTATGCTGCTATGACCAAGGCAAAATATTCCAAATTTATCACCTTTCAGATTTCCTTTGCCAGCGTTTAGAGCAGGATTTTYGTTTGATCTGCTGTGTGTGATGGGCTTTGAGGTCTGAGATTTCATAACCAATCTGTCCCTGTTCATCAGAATTTCATTTACTTAGGTACATTAATTTACACATTCACTCATCTCAGGCCTAATAGTGAGCAGTGTTAAGTGAATTCTAAATCAGAGCTGTTAAGGAAACACTTTCCTTTCATGAAAAATTTCAGCTTTGAGTCTGGAATTCTGCCATTAGATGGGAGAGTTTGGAGTGCAGCTGGAGCAGCCTTGTCCCAGTGAATGCACAGCTGGGCCAGTGGAATTGCAAGTGATGGAATTCCTTCAAATGCTGGTGTTTCACACACCAGTTTAGACTGGGAACTGAATCCAAGGGCAGTGAATCCCAAAACTCTTTATATTAGGCTGAAGCACTGGATTAATTGTGTGGTTGGAGGTGGCTCTTTGTGCTCCCTTTTTAAAAAACCTCATTGGTGGTGTTAGAGATGGGAAATTGTGCCAAAAGCACTCAATTGCTGAGGATCTSGAGCCATTGAACCCTACAGATTTTCATTTCATGTGTCAGACGGAGGTGTGGCTGGAGCTCCATGTGACTCCTCTTTAATGTACTTAACCTTTGTACCAGAGGCATTTTTATTCATTGAGCTTCCAAGTACAGCAGGAGGTTGGAGCAGCATTGCCAACCTCTGCAAGTGCTGTAATCGTGGTATTAACCCAATTCAGAGCCCTGGGAGTGTGTTCACTTTGTGAGGGGAGCAGGAACGCTTTCATCACTGAGTTCATTGGCAAGTCTTGAAACCAAATTCTGCTCCTTTTATTGGTGTCTCAAAGCAGAAGTGGTGGAAATGATTGTTCTACCTTCTTAGAGGAATGAGTTTCTGGTACATTTTCTGTGCCTCCCTGAGAAAGGTTGTGTTTATGGCTGCCAGGCGTAGAGTCAGAGGCTTTCTCAGCACCCACAATGTTGTTTTGGGGAAAGGAATGAACAACTTGATACATCCCAAAGTAATCTGCCAGTCAGCTTTGGTTCTCCAGCTTACAACAGCTTATATTTATTACAGGCAGAGCCCTTTCAGCATTTTAGGCACAAGAAGTGAGTGTAAAAGACAATGTTCATGTGCACTGTGTACAATTTTTATGGTTACAATCCCAAAACCTGATTCTTTTGTTAGAGACCCACATACAGAAATTAAGAATGGTCAGGTTTGTAGCCAGCTGTTTATAATCTGATGCTTCTTTCCCAGTCTTAACCTCCTGCAGTTGAAACTCAGCTTCGCAGATGTCCTAAAACAATTTTGGGGGTACTGCTGGGTGTGAGGAGCCCTGTGAACTTAGGAATATGTTCAGAAGAAGCCACAGGGAGCGACTGTTTCAATAAAGGAAGAGTTGACCTGAAAATGGAGCCTTCAAGGAAACAAAAGTCAGAAAGGAGAAGGAATTGTTGCTGGTTTTAATTCTCTAACTCTCTTTAATCAATTTTAACTCTCATGCCTGGACCAGCCCCACAAAACTCAGTGCATGATCAGGGCACTGTGTCTCCACCATGCCTTGCCTCCTTAAAAAGAGAAAAGTTGGTGTCTTTTTCTAGATGAACAATCCCTGTTTTCCTTCCAGTTAATTTTCAGTGGAAAGAAGCAACAGCCAGTTTTCTGGTTCTAACTGCACTCATAATAATAGCAAGTTGGCAGCAACAGTGAAGAAGGGAAAATTCACGCCTTTGCAGCTAAACATTTTGTTCTGAACTGTATTTTAATTACAAAATGTCACTTTGTGATAAATGAAGCTCTCTTCTTCTAGCTGGTTTCAATTAAGTTTTGTTTTAAAAAGGAAGAATAGGTTTTAATAAGGCTCAAAATACATAAAAATATTTCATTTTGACTTTAGTAGAACAAAGAGGATTTTAATATTGAATCAATATCGAATAACTTGAAGTTATCTTGTCTGTGGGCCTTATTTTCTTGTTATCCAGGTTGCTCTTTTTACTGGCCAGGGTCACTACTGGCTCCAGTGGGTGTTTTTTACCTTTCCAGATACTGAATTGCTGCATCCCAGATGCTGGCAGGAAAAGACAAACCAACCTTGCACTTGGAGTTTCTGTGAGCTCAGAGATTTTATGGAATTAGGCACACAAACATGGACTCACTTCATGATTAAGGATTTTGACTTAAAGGAAGTGGTTTTTTTTTGTTTTTTTTTTTGTTTGTTTGTTTGTTTTTTGAAAGAAAGATACAGGGAATAAACATGTTCCTGTAAAATCCCATCTTTAATTTTACTTTTGAGGTAGTGGGTTCATCAGAGGATAGTTTATTGGATATATTTTCTTTAGGTGTGACACCACTGCATTATCTGATGTGGTGTCATCATTAAGCTCCAGGGTGAAGTATCTTTGGGGACATTTCATGTGATCAAGAAACCTRCCACAAAATGTTTACACTCTTGTGGGAAATTAAGAGGAGAGGCTTAATTTCTAGTTTGCTGGAGCTGTCCCACTTAAGGCAAATTTGCTGGGGACTCTGCTTTGAAATTAATTTTGCACATGTGATGTGGTGGGTTCAGGTCTCACCTATATCAAAATAAATCTCCCAAAATGGGTGCAGACAAATTTCCCAGAAGTTACCAAACCAAGACAATATTTTCAATTATAGTTTGTGTTAGATGAAGCCAATATGGGAGTGTCTTTTCCTAGAATTTGCACTTTTAAATTATATATTCACACACTTCCATTAGTGTGAGAGGGGTCTGGTGATGTAGCTGAGGTCTGGGGCATGGCAGTGATTGCAGGGAATTGGTGGCCCAGGTGTCTGTCTGTGGCACGACATTTAGACAAAGAAAATTAGAAAAYAACAGCATTATCCTCAAGATGGTTTGGGGCTTTTCCCCCACTCAGCTAGAAAAGAAACCCACAAAATATTGCAGCATAGGCAAAGCTGCAGATTGGCTAAAAGCCTTAAATTCCAGTTCCTGCTGGGGTCTGGRCAGTGCATCAGCCACATCCAGGCTCTTAACAGAGCACTCCGTGGAGGGAATGTGATTTTCTCTTTTAAGATGCCTGAAATAAAGCTGCCTCTCTAAGAAGGAGAGATTTTAAATATCTTGTCATTGTGAAGGGATTTTGGTTCCCTGGCTGTAAGAATAAACATACGTGACTCCAGGTCTGCTGCTTACAGGGTCGGGAAGAAAGCTTTGAGGGAAAGAAATTAATGTCAGTGATTTCTCTGGTTATCTTTTAAATGTGAATAAATGCACCTTTCAGTGCGAGGTGTCTCTRGTTTTCAGAATGGCCAACACAATGTGGTTTGTAGACGTGGCAATTTAATGCTGTGAAAATCTCCTGGCACTGAAACAGATGTGGCAAAGCCCGTGTTGGGAGGGYTTTGGAAGAGGAGCAGGTAAGGACTGAACACCCAAGCAGCTGCTGAGCACACAAACATTTGATTTTCTTTGTTAGTGAAAAAGGCAGAGRGGCTGCAGAATGTGAAGAAATGGGAATTTCTCTGTAATTTTTATTTTCATAGAAACAGAAGGGAGTTGCTATTGAGGAGAAAGAGRAAGCTGCTTCAGAAATCTGGCTGTTGTTGGATTCCTGCTGTGTAAATACTTCTTGCTCTGAGTTGGTGCAGATTCTTCACTGTCCTGTTACATGACCATATTCACAAAAAATCCCTTTTCTTTTCTTTTAGACCATTTTTCCCCCTCAGTCTCTGATAAAGAGACACTCTGATACTGCAAACATGTGAGAGGCTGTAAATATTTTCACCTCCCACAGGTAAAACACGCAGCACGACACAATGAAAATATAAAAATATTCAATATTTCTTAACCCATTTTGTCTCCCTCCATTTGGCAGCACATGGTTAGGACATTCCTGATGAATCCARCCTGCAGCAGAGGCTGCTCTCTCCCCAGCCTTCCCTTTAGGAGTTAACAGAAAAGTTAAAAAAGGAGTTAGAGAGAAAAGTAGGGAAAGTGTGTCAGTGGCATGGGGGAAAATGACAGGCGGCTTTGGGGGCAGGTTTTGGATCTGCACAGCTCCAGAGGTGCCTGTGAGCCTCCAAACCCACTTTGGACTCTGCTTGTAGRAAATTGAGTATTCTGCCCAAGGCAGATAGAAAGGAAATTTGGGATTTGGGATTGAACAACTTCTGTAAAATAATTTTGGCAGAAAATGTCCTTTTTTTCTTTTTTTTTTCATATCCCAAAAGACACACAGAAATCACGTCAGCTTTGTTTTCTGAGGTTTCTTTTTAATTTTTCTTACACTTTTTTTTTCAGCTGTGTGGCAGATTTAGGCTATATCGTGTTTGAGTTTTAAGGAAATTCTGACAGTTTCGTGTTTCTGACTTGTCTYCCTTTGAGGAACACTGTGATGCTGAATTGAATTAGCCATAATAACTTGGCTGCAATTTCAGGTCTTTCCTTAAACCATTTACAACTATTATTGCWGCAGATCAAGCACCTTGAGTGATGSATTTTTCCTAAACTGAGGGATTTTTTTGAAAAGATCTGCTTGAATTTGTCACTTTATACTGAACATCCCCCATATGAGATTCCATTGTAGTCTAAATRCACCCAAATAGGAATTTTTTTCACCAGTATTGGAGCTCTAATCATACCACACTTAGGTTTTCTTGAACTCCTTTCATAGTCTCAATGGAAATCAATTTTTTTTCTTTTCAAATTGTATTTATTGGGGTATTGGGATATTCCTGCAAAAACTCTGTTYTTTCTCACCTCCCCATTAAAACTAACAGCCCAGAAGTAACTTAGGGAGTGTGGGAATTGCATTGTTTGCAAATACACAGGCAGATTTCTCTAATACAGCTGTTAGTCTTTATGGATTTACCTTCATAAATAATTAACCACAACTCTAAATGAAAAACTGTTTAGATTTTTCTTTTCCTTAGGTGGGCTGAAATAGGGTATTTCAAGTAAATTGTCTTTCAGTGTCTTCCCAGTTTAATTTGTCTCACTTTAATTACTGCTCTTTGGCATCATTACAGTCTTTTTTTCCATTTCTGTCTAAATATAATGTTTTTACAATGTTTTTCCAGAGGCTGCAGGTAAAAAGCAATGCCAGCAATAGGAGGTGATGGTGCTTAAGCAGTCCCACAAGGATGAGAGRCACTGAGTGCTTAGAGCAGTTAATGGAAAAGAGCCAAAACCTAACTGCTATGAATTACAGTAAGAAGCATTTTGTAATCTTGAAACAAAGCCTCATCTGGTTACTGAAGTCAGAACTTAAACACTGGTCAGTCTCCAGTCGTGTATTTATTTCAAGGATGGAAAAATATATTGTTTTCCTGCAGCATCAGAACCCTCAATGAACTGCAGCATCTRTTTTGATTTGTCCTGCCCATATTTTATTTTTGGACCTCCTTTTGCTGGGATTTCTCCGTGACTGGTTTGCAGGATTGTCCTGGGAGGTGTTGCTAGAAAAGTGCAAGGATTGTTTCTCTAACTACATCCTAGAGGCCTTCTGCAAGCCTGGCTTGCCCTGAGTGTCCTCAGTTATTTATTCCTTTATTAAATCCCTCTCAATCCCATCACACTTCCATCCTGGCTAGCAGCAGTCTGAGATTTGCCTGAGAAAAAGTTCCTCTGTGCATATTCCTTCATAACTCCCATGAAAGTTTCTAGAATTAACCTGTTACGAGAAGAAACATCCTTTAACTACCTTGAAGTGGGAAACAACCTGTGAAAAAGATCCTGACAATGGTTTCTCTTGGCACATTGTGTAGAAAACCAAAGGAACATTTGGAGGTGTTTAATAATGCTGAGCTCTGTCAGTGGCTTTGAATTTGTTTGGTTAAGGAGTTCCAGTGCATCCACAAATGGTTTGGATTTGATGTAGGAAGCAGAACCAGTGACTTTAAAAGTGTGATGAGGGTTGAGAAATGCCTGTGCCGAATGCCCGTGTTACTCAGGCAGTCAGGTGTGTTGATGCTGGACTAGAAAACCACTTTTCCTGCTTCCCTTTGCAGTTGGAGAAACAAAATACAGAACAGTGAGGTAACAGTTGCAGAAAAAGGGAAGACTTGGAGCAAATAGCAAGTATCTCAAAGMAAATTGCATACATGGGGAATCTTACCTGCCTTTTAAAACAAGGTCAGAGGGCTTTGACCTCTCCTAAAGTCACAACTAAAAAATTTAAAAGCCATTGCTTGTGCTAGTGGTGTTTTCCCACTCGGTGTAGGTCTTATTTACAGAAGTGTTTCTTGATTTAGTTCCCTTTCTTGGAGTAAATAAAATTCAGAGGAAATCATGGAGAGGGGCACAGAAATGGTCTGTTTGTACAGAAAGATTKGTGGAAGCAAAGAGGTTCCAGAAGCTTCAAACAAACCTCTTTAGAGTAAAAGTAGAAAAACATAGTGAACACTAAACAAAGAAACACAGGGGGTTAAATTCAGATACCCCCAGGAGAAACAACTCACTATGATAATATATTGATAAGCAAAGAACATTCCAACTGATAGTCATAAAATGTGTGTCAACAGCTTTCCATCCTTGCTGCTTCCCTTGCAGGACATAGGCAAGTATTTTTCCATTAGTTTMTTTCACTKAAAAATGAAAATATTGCTCTMTTTCTTCCCCTTCTCTGGAATGGRAAGGACAGATGAGTAAGTRTATTTAAAAAGTCTTTTTTGAGAACCTGCTATACATAATGTTCATTTTAGGATTTCCATTGCTGGACATATTTTGGACTTACTGAAACACAAAATTAGTATGGATGCTGTACACATCTGTAAATACTCTCTATGGAGGTGGATGTCTTTCTTCTTTTATCCCACATCTCAAAGTATTGCACAAAGTTCGAAACTAAATAAAGGTGAGGAATTCACAAAAATCACATGTGCATTCTGCCTATTGTGAAAGGTGCATTTTGGAATTTTATTTTAGAGCTACTTTTTAAAAATGAAAATGAACCTGCATACATCAGTGATGGGCAATGAATGCAAAAATAATAAAGCAATCAGCYACCACTGAAATGCTGCCACCTCTCAGGAAATGACAGCAATTTGCCTGTGCTGCAGCGCATCACCGTATCATCCCTYATTTTAATATTTGATTTCCAAGATTCATGTTTCTGATATTTATGACAGATGTAAATCTTGGAAATCCAGAGATGTAAAATTATGGACTCGACACCCAGAGTCAGGCTTTTGTGGTTTTTAGCTACTAAATAACATCAGTTGAAGGAACAGGGATTGTTCTGTCTGAGTCTTCCCAGATGTGRATGTTGTTAGATGGTGTCTCTGGTGATATTACCAAGTTCTGTGGTTTGTCCTGTAAATCAGTGAAGGGCAGATAAACCAGACTGATTTAGGAGAAGAAAATGCTTTTTTTCGGTGTTGAATGATACCAACTCCTGCTTGTAAAGCATTTTCTCCTCAGCAGARGCTCCTCTCTCAGGAGTTTGAAGCGGTTCAAGCAGCTGTACCTGTTCTTATAGAAGGACTTAGCACTAATGGCTCTGAAAGAAACAAGATTTTCATTGACTCTCCAATCTCTAGCATGATTTGAAAGCTGAATTTTACCTCAGAGTCACTCAGCTTCACTTTTGTGAAGGATCCTGAGCTGGATGTGGGGTGACAGCTCCAGCAGGATGCTGCTGCTCTGGGCAGGRCCATGTCGGGATATATCACTGAACAGGCACAGGAAGAAAATGCCTTTTTCTTTATCAAGTATGAGAGTATTAGCTGTAATTAACATTTATTGCAAAGTCATTTTTATGTGAGCCGTGGAAAGGTGATGATGGAACAGCTCAGCTTARTTAAGGGATGTTTTAGCAGTGCTGAGTTGTGAGTGCTTTGCTCAGCAATGACATGGCTTGAAGCTAAATAAAAAAGACAAACTTGTGCTTCTGAAAAAAATGATRCTAAACTACTCAGAATTAAGTAAGGTATGCCCTTTTTTTTAGGAAACACTCACCTGGGGGATGTTCACCTGTATTTCATTTCATTTGTTACAGCTGAATGCTCAATCTGTATTTTTCTGTGCTATGTTGGTTTTGTTTGTTTGTTTTTTTTCCATAAAGAACAGGATTTTCTCTAGCAATGGAGCACTTTTTGAATTGTAGGGTAGGCATTAAAAGGTTTCAGCTGGGCCGAGCTGGTTGCTGCTGGAGCTCAAAGTGCAGGAATGGATTAAGATCAGACAAAGCTGTGTGAAGTTGGCTGTCAGCTACGCTCAGACTTCTGACGGGGGATGTAAATTATGCTCTGCTGCAGCTCTCTTAGTTAGCTGATCTATGGAGTGAAATTGAACCTGACTACCTGGGCTGTTCATCTTTCTTCTTGATGGAGAAAGAGGTGCCAGTGGCACTGAGCAGCAAGTACCAGTGCAGAGAGAAAAGATTCAGGCTGYGAGAGATCAGGATGTCACTGACAGCCTGTGGGAGATGGGGAGTGGTGGATGCTCAGCCTCCCTTCCCTCTGCTGCTCTGCAAGGGCAATGGTGGAAATTAAAAATAAGAATATAGAAAAAAAATAATAGAATGGCTAATTAAATTAAAATGCCTTTGATTAAGAAAAATAAAACAGYGCCCATGTTGTGGTTTAAGCTCAGCTGGCAACTAAGCACAAAAAGAAATGATCCCAGATGAAAGCAGGACAGCCCGTAAAACAAAGCTGAGTTGTAGCTTTCTCCTAAGTGTGATGGCAGTTAATAAATGAAAAGATGCATGTGTAGTACTTGGAAAAGAAMGTGAATATGAAGTCATAATTGAGTATTATTTATGCCTTAAATTAGCCTTCATCTTTATTTTCCAGTGCTTTTGATTTTGTGTATGTTGTGAGAATGAGGATATAATTCTGTAGACTTTCAGATTTTACTTTTGCTTTCCAGTATGCTGTAAAAGTTCTTCTTAAAACATTTATTCCCAAAGGAGACCTTGAAAATCTGTTGCTTTGGTTGTCTGTTGCTCAAATGATGAACTGACATGGATTTCAGCAAAATGAAGATATGAGCAGTTTTGTGTCAACTGAGTCATTTTATCTCTTGCATGTATTATTTAAGAACTAATGATGAACATCCAGTGGTGTTGCAGCTTTTCTTACAGTGGAAACCTTCACTTGACTCTTTCCCCACTTTCTGGCTTCCACTCTTCATAGAGGCGATGAGAATGCTAAAATTAGAAAATTAAATTATAAAAGTAGAAAATAATGTTGATAAAATTTTAGAGAATTACGGAACTTGAAAGTCCTTGGACAGTAACAGAGGTAAGACCTGGACTGTGCCAGAGGTTTACTAAGCTTACTAARTTTTGTCTAAAATAGGAGAACAGTAGCTTAGCACTTTCCACTAGAGAATTGCAGGATTACAGAGATACATGAAAAATATACAAGCTAAAATCCTAAGGCATCRCTGTGCTGGAGCTGAGATGAGCACAGGACCAAAGTTCAGGCAGAGAAACAGGAGCTTTGGGGATCCTTGGGCTGTGGGTGRGAAGCTCATYCTTGTTCTGTCCCCTCCTGAGTCTYTGTGAGGAGAGGAGCAGCCAGCAGCAGCACAGGGAATGTGTTTTCCGAGTGCTGCTTCCCTGTTTCAACTTGTTTTAAATCAATTCCAGGACAGGAGTTTCTGCAGTTGTTAGGGAAGTCATTATTCCATCGATTTGGAAATCCAGGAGAGCGCACCTCAGCGCTCCCGCRCCTTCCAGCGAGCACGTGGGACTTTTTTTGAGATGTCTCATTAYCGGTCTCTTCTCCTGTGCTGTCATTTTCATTAGGCAGCATTGTTGGAGGGAGCTCTCAAAGGCTGAGCTCTGATTCCAATGTGCCGAGCTCTGATCGCTCCCTGCGTTGGGATACGCGGGAGAGCAGCGGAGGGAGCCTCACATGGAGCCTGACACCGGGTCCAGGGGCACAAAATGACTTTCAGGAGTTATCTTCATCATCAGTAGCTCCACACAGGTCATCAGTAACAAGCTGACCTGAAAATCCTATTTGTCAACACAGGCAAACTGGCCCTGTGGTGCTGGTGTGTGCAGAGTTCCCACATGAGCTGGTTGATGAGTGTTCAGTGTATGCAAGAAAGCTTTTGTACACAAGGAAAAGTAAAATTTTTATCCTTCTCCAGCATTTGGTCTCCAAATTTGCTGTATTATTCAAAAGATGAGCTTGGAGAAGATCACAATGCCCTGTYTGGCCTTGCTGAGAGCAGGTGCCCTGCTATAAATGAGCTCATGTGTCTGCAGCATTTCCTTAAGTCTGAGGAATTTTGGTATGACAGTGCTAACACAGTGCTAAAGTCTGCTTTGTTCTTCTGATGAGATGGTGCGTTTATTTAACTCAGTTTGGAGGTAAAAAAGCTTAATCCCTATAAGCTAGTTTAGCAAAAGCCCCAAATTGGGTAATTCTCATGTGACGGGCCAGCCTGCAGAGGTTGCTGCCACCCTGGAATTTCTCTGAGTCGTAATAAGAAAAACTGGGTTAATACAGTTTTGTAGGCTGAGCTTGGACAATACATTTAGTGCTGAGTTTGGGGCTGTCATAGTTACCCAGCCCCTCTGTGAGCTTGGAAATCATCACTTGAGTGATTGACACGTGAAAGTACAGAGGGATCAGGATCTACTGCACTCACTAAACAATGCTCATTTGKCTTCCTGCATCAGCAACTTAAAACTTCCAATTTCTTGAGATTGTTGGATTGGGAAGAATTTTGAATCCAGCCCCTCACACTGATCATTACGCAAAAATAATTTATCCCGGCCTGTTTCTGCAGTGTCACGTTGCTGCAGGTGTAGGGAGCTCTTAATGCTGCTTGTGTGTAACTGTAGTGGAAGGTGAGAAGTTAAAAAYGTAAAATATCTGTTTCCCTTGCCCACCTGCCTCTAATTCACACAGCAATTGAGGAAAAGCAAGTTTAAATGAAAATAAATGTTCTGATTTTTGTCTCTTCCTAGAAGAGGCAGGTGGTAGGTAGCTGGCATCTTTGTCATACAGATTGAGGAAAACCCAGCTGGTTTGGAGCATGGTATTTGGAATGTCCAAGGCCATGAGTCTGGGTGCCTTTTTAAATTAGCAAATAGGAGGTGACTGTATTTAGGGCTGTTGTTGTCCTAATGTATTTGTTAATGGAGGTTTTGGAGAGGTTTCATGGGATACGTGGTTAAATGTTCCAATCTCTGAGGTCCTTATTTGTTCTTAAAAAATTTTGGAGTTTGAGCAATACCCAAGATCTAGGAGGTGTTCACATCTCCAGCTGTTTGMCTTGAGCAGATTTGTGRTGGAAGGCAGGTGACTTTGGGSTGCTCATGGGTGAGAAGGTGGCTGKTTTTTGGGGGTGGGAACCCGTGTTGGTGAATTCCCGAGCTGCAGTGGGATCTCCCCTCCTTCCCTGCCCTGCAGGATGAGCTGTGCAGGGGGAAAGCTGCTGGCAGAGAGGCAACAGGGGAGGCAATTTAAAAAAGGCTTCAATTAAACTCAATCAGGCACAGCAGCCCTGAGCTGAAGAGCCAGATCCTGTGCCTGGTACATGCACTGAGCTCCTATTTCTGTCTGTAACTTTGGAGAAAACAATGTTGGCATCAGAGATGTGAGCAGAAAGCCGCCTTTTCATCCCTCCTGCGTGTAATTTTTGACAGTCTTTTTTCCCCTCTTTATTTTATATCCACTGTTGTTTTTTTTCTTCCCCTCTTTGAAGACTTTTCCACTGAATTTAAAATCTCAAGATTTAAACAGTATGTAGACATAATTATGTCTCTTCCTATTTACTTAATCTTGCTCCTTGTTATCTGTACAGTATTAGTGCTGACACTTTTTCCTGGGCAGGGTTGTAAGTGACATTATTTTCACAAAATAAGGGGRAAAAAGGATGAATATTTTGAATAGAATGACTTGACTTATTTCAATAAAAGTAGGCAGGTGGTGTGTTTAATATGTTAACCCCCATTCTGTGGATTTGTTTTACAGCCCTTCTGCCTTGAGATGGTAAAAGACTGGAAGGGAATTAAGGAGACCAAAGAAAGTCCCTTGACATTTTTATGTGCTGAAGTAACAGGCAGGCAATCTTGCTTTATACAATGCTGTCTTCCTGGGTAGAACAATTAGTGTTAATGTGGTAATGATAATTGTTTCTGTAAATTATTCTTAATTAACTATTTATGTAATAAGACACTTAAGGATCTGTATTTAACAATTTTGAGGGKTTTTTTCCCCTGCTAATTGGCTTCYCTATATATTTCTTTCCTGAGCTAGTGACTGCTTTCTGTTCGTTATTAACTGTGTGACATTCAGGCTCAAAATTTGGTATAGATGATCYTTAATTAACACAAAATGGAGCATAAATGATCAAGAAACAGGTGGGTTCCTTCCTTTRGCTGTGTTCTAATTGCAGAGTGCTGCGTTTTCAGGGAAGTTAGCGAGCTCCAATACAGATCCCAGCTTGTGGGGCCACCAGTCCWACCCAGAATCATCACCCCACACTTYCAGCAGGTGCCTCTCAGATGTTTAACTTTATTGTGTGCCAGATGTGGAAATGCCTCTTTAGGAATCTTCTGTATCCAGCTGAGGAGACAAGAATGGAAAGGGAAAAGTGTTTCAAACAAGAGCTTCAGGGCAGTCTGTGGTGGTATTTTAAGCAGGGTAGAAAGTAAAAGTGGATGATCTCCTCCCTCATTTGATGCTGCCTGATATATTTTGAAGGGATTTTGGAACAAGGTAAGGKAGAGGGAATAGCCTGCTCTACTGTTTGTTCTTTAATTAGCTCCTGTTGTTCTGCTTTGGACTTTCTTCATCTTGAAAATGTCGCCTGCTGCCCTGCTCTTTCCTCTGTTTTTTTTTTTTATTTTATTTTCTTTTTTCACTTGCCTCTGTGTGAAGCATGCACCAATATTTTATGTACGTAATTGGTCTAGGTTTCTGTGTACTGCCTAATATAAAGTGYACATTCTCCATTTTACTGTGGTTTATGTTTATTGCACTCACTGCATTGCTTTATGTGCACAGTGTGCTTATGGAATGTGTGGTGCAGGCAGAGAGAGATATTTTATTCCGTTCTTAGCATCATTAGTGCTGTTTTCTTCACCAATTTTCATCAAGCTATAGTTTAATTTAATTCACTTCATTATTTTGCAAAGCAGCTCTTATCTGTTGGATTTCCCTTCTGTTGCTTTTAAATCCACCAGTGTCTCAAAACAGTGAGAACTTAAGTATTTTTATATTTTTTTTTATATGTTCTGAGCATCCTAGGATTTCTGCAATACAGCCAATCAGTGAAAGCCAAATACTGATAGCTTTACAAGTTAATTAGCACCTCACTTCATCATCAGTCACACTCAAATTAATACTGGTGTAAGCATATCAGAATCTCATGTCCCATTTGCATTTAGTGAAGGTGATTTTGCAATATGTTAATTTTTATTGTGTGCAGAGTCTGTTTAATTTTCAGTGCTCTTATTTTTTGACCTCTTTAAAACCTGGGGCCTAAAACCTTGTAAGAATTGGCTTGTTTGGTTTGTGTAAAGAATATGGACAATTCAGTCCATTGCTAGGATTTATTCTGGTTAAAACACTGACTCCTGTATTTCCCTACTCAGTCACTTGGAAGGTAGGTGCTTCTTTGTCTCTTCTGGGTTCTTTTAAAGTGTTTGCAGTTTAGGTCTCGCAATGGAAATAAAAGAAAGAGTAAGACTAAAGTAGGAAAAATTACTTTAACCTAATCAAGCCTTTTTTTCCCGAATTAGTAACACCTACTCTGCGGAAGTAATAAGCTAATCATGTTCAATAATAAGGAATAATAATCATATTCAGTCTTTTTAGGTTTTTTTTTTACTGCATAAGCTTTTTTCAGAGACTGAAAGAAATGGTGGGAAGAAATACTTAAACTGGTGGTGAGCTCTGGTGTGCATGAGAACAAATAAATGGGACTTCAGAGGCTCGATATTTTGGGAAGAGTACAGATAATTACTGTTTACTGTTGTGCCCTCAGCTGCAGCATACCGAGAAAAAAATAGCTAATTTCAATGATTCTTTAGAGATGTTTATTGGGGAACACTTCATTAAGAGGAGTTTGCTGCTGCACAAGACTTTATCCAAATGCTGAGGGAAAGGCAGAAGTTCTTTGGTGGTCCTTCAGCTGTAGGGTCAGAAAAGGAGAATCCTTTGAGTTACAAATCTGACTTTACACCCCTGCAGTGGTGCTGAGGGCTGCACGTGGTGCAAATGCATCAGTGCTGCTCTTCTGGTTAAAAATCCCCAATCTGAGGAAGCAGTTATCCCAAATACCACTGTGGGGATTTGGAGTGTATTAAAAGGGGAAGTCAGGGTGGCATCTCTCAAGAGCCCTGCTGGTGTGGGTTTTGTTTTTAAGGGGTATTTTTCAGCGGTTTTACTGCACTGTTGTGTCTTTCTTTGGGGTTTTCTTGGGGGCAGAAGTAGATGAGATCAGAGTTTAGCCTGTTTATGGTAAGCATGGGAGGAGGGAGAGATTGATTGGCTGCCTGCTGGAATAGAGACTTTTATCAAAATTTATTGAACAGGATACAGGTAAATGTTTCTTTCTTTTAATCAAGGTTGATTAAATTACAATCAGAAAGATGCCCCTGCTCCCTTAGGCACATCACAACCTTGTTATCATCTCAAATTTATCCAATCTTTCAAGAGGGGGTTTTATTAGCTCTTCCTAATCCCCAGATAATTACTGTAGACAGAGAGATAGTTGTAGAAAACATTTTGAGGGAGGAAAAGGGGTTCACAAGATATCACAGGCATTGATAAATTCTGTGACAGGAGTTCCTGCTCTGAGCTTGAGTCCCTGGCTCCTGGGCTGTGCCCCCTTTCCTGGGCACAGAGCAATTGTTCCTCTTTCTTTCCAGCCCCACCAGTGCAGGAACAGGGGCTGATTTGGATGATTGGCACCACTGCCCTTTCATAAAACAGCTTCATGATTGCACGAGGTAGGAAACTCAGCAGGATCATTAATTCTGTAAGGTTTCCGCTTTTTTATTTTTTCTTTTCGTGGCAGCAGCCTCCAGAAAAAGGTTCCCGTTTCTGAGCTTTCTGTATTTCAGAAATCAGCAGATTTTGTGGGGAACTGTTATGACAGTGACAGTAAAACAAAAGCAAGCAATCAAAGCTAGGCTGTTTTATGTGCTTTGATTTTATTTACTTGCTAATACAGTGCTCCCTAAAAACCCGACTGTCTGCTCACACCTCTACCAGTTTTAAAGGAAAATGCTTTTGCTACTGCAAACAGAAATTAATCATAACTGGCTTGTTCTACAAAACACCCTCTCAGCGATGGGAAAGGTCTGATTTTTTTTATTTAATTTTTTCCCCCTCAAATAAGGAAACTTAAATTACTTAAGGGACTACTTAGCTTCCACTGGTGCAATTAGATTAACATAGGAGGAATTTTGATTTATTTCCAGAAATGAATATATGTTTCTAGGTCAGTAACTCTATTTAGAACAAAAGATCTTAAGGGTGTTTTTCCAAAATAAATCCAAATGTAGTGCTGTTCTCAATTTGAATTTCGGTGTAATCTTCATCTTATTTTATTCCCCTTTTCTTGAGTAGTGTTATGAGTGCAAAAATGTTAAAGTTCAGAAGACATACATGGATTGGGAAAGAGGGGAAGGGATGATAAAATGATAAAGTCAGTCACCCTGAACCAGTACCATAAGCCAGGGAGAGGGGCAGGGATGTTCACTAAAAGTAAAATAAGATCCAGAGCAGCAGAAAGTTAACAGGGAAATATTGAAAGGTGGGATGATAGTGAATAACTGGGCAACAGAAGCAGATCCAATTCCATGTTGAGAACATAAAACAATCCACACAGAGGAAAGAGTCCCTTTCAATGAACCAAAACCAGATTTCTGGATTTGGCCCCTTGTGTGCAAGCTGGAGGAATAGATCATATTTATTAATGCAGTGATTTGAAACAAAATACTCACTATGTTGGAGTGTGTGTGACTAATCTGGAAGTTTATCTGCTGACAAACTACATAAACGAATTGTTAAAACTTGACCTTTGGAGAAATGTAAAATCAAAGAATTTAGCCTCTCTTTGAATATTGAGGATGCCATGTGAGGCTGAAAATTAACTAATGTTACTTGTGGAAAAGTGGCCTCTAGCAAATTGTTAAATGTAAATTTGGAGGAAGTCATATGTATCTATGCTGGTTAAAAATAATCTTACCCATTACATGTTCAGTATAACACACCTTGATAACTAAGCTGCCCAGGGGGATGTGTGGTAAATGTTGGTTATAGAACAACTTGAACCCCTAAAAATGCCCCAGCTCATCCTCTTCCCCCAAGAATCCTTTGCTCAGCCCTTGAACACCAAAGCAGGATCCAATCTGGTCCCACTTGTGCAATCTGCTGCCCTTCACAACCACTTCTGGCTGCAGCTGCAAAGATTTTGGTTGAGGTAATAACCCAGCAGTACCTGAATGTGCAGCCCCATAATTAATGATTAATTATTCTCTGTGTGTGCCATGTGCAGCAGTTCACAAGTAAACAATGGGTGGAAAGCAAAATAGTCCTCTGCTGAGCATGTCCTGAGGACTCTTTTGACATCTCAGGAGTGGGATGTTCTGCTGTCACATTTCAGCTTCTTGGAAGGTTTTAAAACATGACCTGTTGTGTCTGAACATGGTTTATCTCCATTGCCAATAATGCTTGTGCTGTGTAGTCTCAGTTCTAATCCTGAAATATAGTTTAGGCTCTTTTGGTATTCCTGATAGATTTTGTGAATCTTTTTCCTTGCTGGTGATGTCAGCAGAATGTCTCTGCTGAATTATGGATTAGTTATTTAATCAAGGTCTGTGCATTATTATACAAGTTCTTCTGACACTTTTCTCCTGAAAAACTGACTAAAATTTTTTTTTTATTGCAATGGAATTGAGTGAGCATCTGATACATAAAATCCAGCTGTGCATCCTGCACCTCCATCTAGTGACATGCAAAGTGAAACAGGATGTACATGTCCAGCAGGCCTTGCTGCTGGAAGCCAAAGAGATTTCCTGCATCAGTAACAAAGGAATACAAAATTCAGAATCCTTTCCACCAATTCTGATGTATCTTTTTTAGTGGATCCTGCAGATGTTGCTGTAAAAACATCTGCTTGTCCTGGTGTTGCTTTCCTCAACATCTTGAATCACAGTTGAGCTGGCGCTGCAAGACCAGCTTGGGACCACCAAACTTGCTGGTTTAGCAATTACATCTGGTTTTATTCCAAATTATGGTTTTGTCCAGCTGTCTTTTGCAACCATTTCTATGAGTTGCTAGGATACATTTCTAAAAGTAGAAACTCTGTGTTTACACAGCTTCAATGTGAAAAATCTTTGCATACCACTTACTTCTTTGCCAAGATTTTGTGACAAGGCACCGCTGAAGTTTCCCAAGCTCTCCAAATTGTCATACAATGCTGTTCCTTTGTTTGTTGTAATCAGAGGAATCCATGGCTGATTCAATGAATCCTGTTTTGTCTGCTATTATTGATTCCTTTGCGAAGCAGGGGTGTTATTCAGCTGTTTAGTCATTATTTGGATGTTTAGTCAGCTCAATCCCAACCAAAACTCTACACATGTGAGTTCTGGGGAGAGTTGAGCTGAAACAGCTCCTTTTTGTGCATCCTCCAGCCCTCAGAGCATCTCTGTGTCCTCCTCTGGACTGGCTCCATGTCTTTTTATTTTGAGGGCCCTTGGAGTTGGGAATCAGATCATTTGAGACAAAATCAAGCCAACACGTTTTCCTAAGGAAAACATTCAGGTTGTAGGCGAAGAACTTGAAATTTGTGCAAGTGAAGGATGGACAGCACACACCACCAAAAGGCTGTGTCAGAGTTTGCCCAAGTTCTGAGTGATTTTTAAACTTCTACATGCCAAAATACAATCCCAAGGATGAAGTCTTCCTCATATTACAACATCTGCTGTAACCTGCCTTGTCGTACATTGTTAAGTTTTCTGAAAGGTGAAGGGTTTTTGACACAGCAGTAGTCTCCTTATTATAAAATCTATCCCATAGAGATAGATTTTAACACCTAAATTTATATTTTGATCTGCCACTTCAGGCTCAGTGTTGATGCTTTTAATATCAAATAGGATTTTTGTGGGGGGCATCACGTAGGAGGGTGACTGAAGAAAGGATTGGCGTTTAAACCTTGAAAGAATTTTTCCCAAATGGTAGTTCTGAGATTAGTCTTGTTAGCCACCATTGTGATTCTTTCAGACCAGCCCAACAGGCCTTTAAATAAATGCCATGGATGCAATCAGCAATCAGATTACACAGAATGCCCGCAGACTCCACCAGAAAGGTCTAAGGGAAAACAATTACAGATGAAACAAAACATAGCATTTAAATCCCTGCATGAGAAGCAGCCACACAAAGGAAACACAGATCGTGGTTTAATTACCCGGGTTGAAGAATGTTTAGAAAATTAATATTAGGACACTGGAAATTGGAAGCATTTAGAAGTGTTAATGCCCCCCCTTTTCTTCCCTCTGATTAAAAAGGTCACTGACAGAACATGGCTCTGTGTGTTGGTGCTACCTTCAGCAAACACAGGAATGGTGGCTGCAGTGTCTTTGTGCAGCTCCTGCAGGTGTCAGAGGATGAGGGCTCAAGAGTGGTGCACAGCTTCCTAAAAGTGTCTCAGAAACACATATTTGTATTTAAAAATGTACAAAAGGGGCTGCATATTTGATGATTTTCATCCTCTCATGATTTTTTTCAGGTTCAGCCTTTCTAACTCAGGTGTATCAGGGTGACCTAAAAGTTTGGTCACATACACAGGTGACCACTAAAAGGTTGTGACTCTCTCTTGTTCAGAAAAAACTTCTTAACTGACAAAATCTAAAGCTATTCCATCATTCTGTCCTCAAAGTAAAGAATCTTAGAAATGACAGACACATATCCATGTGACCAAGGAGAGCCTGCACAAGGCCTCTGTGCCTTTTGCATCTCACTGTGGGTGTTGCTCTGAGGGTTGTCTCCTCATTTGCACTTTCCAGTGTGGTGCTAGAATGGCATGAAAGAAAACATTGTAAAGAGAAAAATTAGGCTCATCTCTTTYTTTTGCCTCAGGAATGATGGTACTRTATMATTTCAGTTATWCCTCCTGGTGGTATGTTARAAGATTAAGTACAGGCTTCGGCAGCATTTAGTTGGGGAGAAAAGTTAAAATATTTAATTCTGCCAAGCCTTAAGTTTTTAGGATATTTAATAGGGATACGGTGGGTAAAATATGGAATCCAACAGGAGGTGGGTGGTGATAAAAGCAAGGACTGGTGAAAGCAGGAGGAATCCACAGGTAATCTGAATGCTGCAGCAAGGTCTGTGCAATGAAGGAAACTGAGATCTTGAAGATCTTTTCTTTGCTCACAGTGGCACTGAAAACCATGCACTTGTTCTTTACTCTTGAATTTATGTGATCACCTGGTCAGAACTGGCCTTGGCTGAGTAATGAGGTGATTCCCAGAGAAGCTATGGATGCCCCATCTCTAAAATTCAACCTGAATTTTTTCCACCTCCCTGGAATTGCAGGAGCGTTTCCTTCAGCTTGGAGTCGTTCCTGATCTCTCCCTGAAGGGGTTAGATCTTGTGAAGCATGTGTAGCATGACATCCATTGTATATCCACCCCCCTTTTTTCCTGGTAATTTTTGATTTTGATGGAAGGACTTTTGTGTGTTGAGGGACCAGGGAAGCCAGGTTTCTTGGGTGTTTGTGTTGATCTGAGGGAAGACAAGGCTCAAGTGTGGCCTTTCCTCAGCACATCCATCCACAGTGTCTCTTCTATTGAACCATCTATTTTCCCTGTCTGGTAAAGTGAAAATTTCATCATGCAGATGAGACTTGATTGCAATTGGCCTGGAGGTTCACACGTTAATGCAGGAGGAACAGGCAGAGGGAGGGTGAGGGTTTCCACCACTCTGCATATTCCCACCCAGAGAGTGGGGCTGTGTTCCTCTTGTTTCCTTGAGAAACCAGACTGAAAATAACAGCAAATAGGAAATGAAAACAATTCTGCTACTACACAGTGCATTGCAAGGCAAAAACATTCTCCACGTCTCTGGATTAGCAGGGTGTTTGAAGCTGCGATAACCCAGTTGTTAGCAGCCATAATTTAGATGTGGGTTTTTTTTTTTTTTTCCACATAAATATGACTTATTTGAAGTATGTTGAATTAGAAAACTCATGAATAAATATTTTGACATAATCAGAATTATATGGCTAGAAATTGACCTACTTTGCATGACAGATGCTTGAGAATCCCCCAGCTAATAGCAGACTAACCTGGCATAGCAACGCCCGATCTTATAATATTCTAAGCTGCATACAGACATTAAATTATTAGATTGTTGGGTTTTTTGCATGGAGATTAGACACAGTCAATTTTGTTTGTAAATGAATAAGTTACAGGCAAGTTATTGAGGAGGCATTGGGGTGCAGTCCAGAGAAGGATTCCTGCATCATTTGATCAATGTTTTCAGTGTGGTCTCGAAAAATCTGTTAGAGGTAGAGACAGCTAACAAAGTGTGATGGCACCAGCAGCCAAATAATGAGAATATTACACCAAATAGACACGTCTTGAACTCTTCAGTAGATAAGCAGAACTGCAAGAGGAATAATAATTTTTTAAGAATTTGATGATATTTTGATGGTATAAATACAATCTACTTCCCCCCTGCAGCTGCTCTTTATGCCAGTGTTGATTTCAGCAGACTGATTTTATCTGTGTGTACTTTCAGTTAATACAAGGATTTTCTACAGGTTCAGTTAACAGAGAATCTGACCTTAGCAAAAAAGTCTTCTCACTTTATATGGATCTTTTTAAAAAATCATCTTTCTTTATTGTTTTAACAAACACAGGTGATGAAACATTTTAGGTGCTTATTGCACAGAATAGAGTTTTCAAGCTTCATAAGTTTTTGTTGTTCAGTTCTAGCACAAGTAATAACAGTGCTTTTATTTGTAAAATACCATGCTTTTTATTTTTAGTGGGGGAAAAGTACCTTTTTCATGGCTCAGTTTCAACGAAGATAACCCTCCTTTTATTTAATCCAGGCAATGAAAAATAATAACATATTCAATTTTAGTAGTCACTTTATTTGCTTCCCAGTTGTTTTCTCTGTTTTCAAAGAATCTCTGTAGATTAAGATGCCTTTGTTCACACTTCTTTCCTCAAGGTCTTCAGGGGAATGTTTTGTTCTCTTGTAATGAACCCTTGTTAGCACAAAGGTAGTAAAACCACGTCTATAATCTTGGCAAATCTGTTCTCTTTCAAGCCTTAAGTGGGGCCAGGCTGAGCCACAGCTCCTACCCTCTATCTTGATTTGCTCCAGCTGCTTAAAACTTCCTAGAATTAGGTTAAACTGTCCCTTCAGCACCCATATTTCTTCCAAAAAGGATCCAGTTCAGTCATCCTTGCAGTGCCCAGCTGCCAGACACAGCGTTGTGTGCTGTGAGCAGAGACACCTTCAGCTGGGGATGGAGCTCCTCCTTCCAGGGAATCCTTTTAAAAAAGAGTTGTTCTTGGAGGGCACTGATGTGCAGTTGAATTTGGACTCCTTGGAAGCTTCAGCAAAGGGCAAGAGACAGAGGGGATTACTTGAGTTGGTTATAGTCAGTGTTTTAGGAGCACCTCTCTGCCTTGCAGTGTTTGGAGGAGGGTTGTTAGTGATTTCTTCCTCGATGCTCTTTAAGTGAACAGCTCTGAAATGCTGGACTGCCCTGAAGGTGGCTCAACAAACGTGGGAAAATTTGTAAAAATTTTGGCACTTGAGGTGTTTTGTAATGCTTCTCCTCACACCAATAGGCTTTTTGGATTTAAATACGGTCACTTGGATCCTTGGACCCAGCTACCCAGTATCTTAAGAAAGTCCCCAGCTTTTCCTGGTTGAGTATTTTCCTTCCATTTTGCTTGACGCAGTTAGCTGGTGGGGTTTGTCTGTTTTTACTGAATTTCATTACTTTGCCAACAATTCACTCTCAGTTTCCTGAGCACCAGCCCAAACACTTTGGCTCCTCAGTGCCTGATCAGTGCAGTTCCAGGAGCAGAGATGTTCTCCTGATGTGCTGCTCCTCCGTGGCTTGGCACACACGAGAGATGTGCAAACCCCAATTTTTCTTACCTCCGGAATTCTCTCTGCCACAGGGGTGTTTTTACTTCTTATCAGCACTTTGCCCAAGGGTGACTGCCAGCAGCAGTCCTTTCATTCCTGCCTCCTGCTGCCACTTTGACAATAGGAACAGCAGCAGGAGGCAAAAATGAAAGGACCAGACTGAAAGAAGCACTTTGCCACTGTTGTAATTTTGAAATTGATGGCGTTTTTTAGCCCAAAGTCTCAGGAAAAAAAGCTGCTTTCCTCTTTGCCTCCTATTGTTTTTCCAACAGGGAGAGACATTCTCTGATGTTGCAGAGGCAGTGGGAGGCCAAAATGAAAATAATTTTCTTCCTGAAACATTGGATAACAAAACGTGAACAATTTTCAGCGGGGAAAGATGGTTTGTTTCTTTGTTGACTGCCGTGTGGTGAATACAGGTATTTCCATTTGACTATGGAAAACAAATAGCAGCTGCTTTTCTTATTGAGTTCGTGTGATCTTAGGATAATTTATAAAAGCCTATTTACTGTGGGTTTTTTTTTTTTAATATGACACTCTGATTCTTTCCCTTTTTCTGCATGAGAATAGGTGTTGTAAGGTGGGCGCATAATTCCCTTCTGAGGCCACTTGTTGCCTTTAATGCCACCTTTTTGGAGCCAACTTTTTAAGACAGAAACTTACACGTCTGCATGTTCCAGAGGTGTGTTTTATACCAGTATGATCAGTACAACTAATAAATCCAGATGTAATTGTCAGGGCCACGAATTCCATTGGAAAAAGGATGAGGATTGTTGTGCAGTTCTGCTGTCATTTTCTGCTGGAGTGTTTGCTTGGCAGGGTTTGAAGTGGTTTGGGTGTTTAAGGGTAGCAGGAGGTGGGGCTGGGGAGCTTTAATGCTTCCAGAGTGATGTTCACCTTCTCTCCCAGAAGAGGCAGCTCTGTGATTTAGGTGAGACTTTATTTGTACTGGGGAACAAAATCAGTGAAGGAACACAAGCAGAGCCCTGACTCTGCAGTTTGCAGCTGCCCCCAGCCTGGTGTTATCCACGTTCTGTGGAGCACTGACATCAGCTTTGGACAGAATGAAGTTCAGAGGAAAAAGATGATCCTGGCACGAGCCATGGTTCCATTCAGAGCAGTGCACATCCCCATTTCTGTGCTGCACACAGCACTGGTGCAGGGGGAACCATGGTGGTGACAGGAGAAGGGTGAAGTGTGAATCAATGATCAACTTTGTCCTCCTGCTTTAGCTGTTCCAGGCTGTTGCTCTTGTCTTTGGAGATTTTAGTGTCTGTAATTAGTTATCTTGAATGGAAAGATTTTTTTTTTTTTTTCTCTTACTGAATGTGTGAGAAATTTGGGAGCGTTAATCAGCAGAGCATAACCTTTTCTTAACTTGCTCTTTTTATAGTCCCAGGGAATTAACATTTATCTTAGGGCAGCACAGGACCCTGGTATTTGTATGAATTGAACTGGTTCTCCACCCTTTCTCTTTCTCTGTACATAACAAAAATTAAACTCTTTGATAGGCTCATCAACAGAATGTATTTTGTAGGCTTTGAAGTGTAAATTGTGAATTTGTGTGTCTCGACATGACTTTGGGATGCTGCGTGTAAACGCGTGCGTGTCTGTGTCCTGGATTAGTGAAAGTCTAATTAAAATTGTTCCTGAAAACTGCCTACTTAAAGCCAGATATAGGGAGACACATAAAAGCAGCTTGATTATTTTTTTTTTCCGTGAGTTCTGAGCTGTTAGTTGTTGTAGGATTAAGAGGAATCAGGAAGATCCAGCAACTCTGAGGATCTTGTTGCATGTTCACATAGCAAAATAATTAATTAGATCCTTATCTATAAATGACCAGCATTCCTTGTGTTGGCTAAGTTTCCATCTGCTTTAAGGTGCTTCTCAGTGCTGTTGTAGAGCTTGGAAGAAAAGGCAATTCTATCTGACTTTCCTCATCCCCAAAAAGTTCAGGTTTGGTTGGGAAATGATGCATTCTGGGGTTATTTAGCAGCCTCTTTGGGCTGGCCTCTCCTTGCTGCTCTGGAAGTCCTTGACAGAGATTTTGGCAGCAGGTGGTGTCAGCTGAGTGCCCCACTGGGGCTGTTTTGGGCATGTGAGTACAGCTGTAACAGGTCCTTTGGCTTTCAGAGTGGACTTTTATGATGCCCCATGCAAATATTGCACATATTAATGCAAATTAAGGATCACTGTAATACCAGTTACCTTTTCTTAAGTGGTTTTAGCTCAGAAACAACTGATTTCATACTGACATCCAGGCAAGTGGGTAAGGAATGAAATGGTTGATGAACCCCTTTTTTCCAAAGGCTTTGTGTGTTTGATATTTTGATGTCTGCTTGATTTCAACATTTACCCAAGCTTTGAAACATGAGGTGAAAAAAGATTGCTAAATTATCTTCAGTTTCTTAAGAGGAGAGTCCACAAATATCTGTCTTCCCCCTTCCCCTCTAGTTGTCCAGAAAACATCATTTTAATTCTCTCACAGCAGAAAATGGACCGCCAAGTTTCCCTTGTTTCGCTTTTGGTCATTCCCTGGGGCTTGTTGAGCAAGGTTAGTACCCCAAAATGAAGTTTTATTGCAGGGTCTCATTTCACTTTAAATCAATGTAGAATTTGGAATTTCAGCTGCCTCTGCACACAGCCTGTAGAAGGCTCCTTTACAAAATGACTTTCAAAGATTTATGAAGACTTGCATGGTACAGAGGCTGAAAGGAAGTTTAATTACATTCAGCTTTTGGTCATTTCTGTGTCTGAAGATGTGCCCATATACTGTCATCTCAAAAACCATCTGAGAAAATAAAATTGATCAGTGAGCCTTCTGGCTAAAAGGAAAATGGGTGCTCTGTCATCTGCCCGTGGAGCCTCGGTGCTCAATCACTGCCTCCTCCCGGCTGCTCGCCCCAGACTCTCCATCACTGAGATTTGTCCCAAGTTTTAATCAAACATTATTTTACACCGAGGCCTTCTCTGTAAATAGCAGAGCCCTTCTCTTGACGTACTCATAGAGACTTCATTGTAGTAAAAAGAAATCATTTAATCCAGTCCATGCAACCATTTTGCCTCGGAGGTGGTAAAATGTGCATGGTGTTCATCGTGCATTAAATATTAAGATAAAAACTTGGCAAGTGCCTTTGCTGTCACCTGATGAACAGCATCTCTGCTTGTAAAGCTCTGATCAAGGACAGCAAATAACGTGGGAATATCTTATTTACTCACAGAGGAGGATTGGTTCTGGGAGTGGGGCTGTGTAGGTGCCTTGGAGTACAGTAATTCTCAGGCTAATAAAGCCAGAAGCCATAAAATCTCTCAGCTGGAGGTTTTGTGAAAAGCAGTGCTGAACAATCGGGGAGCACTGCTGAGATGATCGTCTGAATGATGATTGAGTTTTCCTGGAGAGCCTTTAGCTGTGCTTAAAATTGGAGGTAATGTTTTTAAATTAAACCATAATAGAAGTTCATTGAGCCTTCGGAGTGGTTTCTGTGCCCCCTCTTACCGTGGTTTATCATTTTCTGTGGAAGTATTCTCAGGCTTTGCATTCAGGACAAATTGTGCTGCTCTCAAAACGGGGCCATAAAACACCAGAACATCTTGCAGATATTTTAGGAGATCCCCTATCAAGTGATGAAAAGTTTGTTCTCAAGTTGTGCCCTATACTGTAACCGAGGTTTTCTACCAAGGGACATATATAAATAAGAGTTGCTTATTCCCCATGAAATTTTACTGTGCTTTTTAGGGTTGTGTCTCCATAAACAGGTTGTATTTCACTACATCAGTAGTTTGTTTCCAGTTGCTAGGGATTAGCCTGTATCACTGAAATAAAGTGTGAAATCCAGAATATGTCTTCATTTAAAAGACAGCAGTTGATGTTGTGAACACATCTTGCAGTGACTGTGCCCTGGTTGCTTGAGATGAAGTATTGATCTTGAAACTAAACCCTCAAGTATTTGTCCTGTTTAAAAAAAAAAAAAAAAAAAGTTTAAAATGGCTTATTGCAGGAAAAGTTATTGAGAAGTGTTAGAGGAAGAGAATGCTGCTCCCAAAGGTAGTGAC
>NW_026624245.1:0-17263 GCF_030028575.1 Malurus melanocephalus
GGGGTGGCATCCCAGTTTGGCTCTGGTGGAGCTTTCAGTGCTGAATGTTGGATCTGCAAGAGTCAAATAGGTTGGGGCACACACAGACATGAGCAGGAAAGTTCACAGCACCACACTTAGTGACACAGCTCAAGGGGTGTGAGTTAAAGGGGGAGCCTTCAGCAGCTTCCTCACAGGCACAGGAGTGTGGTGCGAATTAAGGGTTATAAATAGAAGGTGAAAGTCAGCAAAAACTCTCCATCCTGGCCCATTTTGTTTGTCAGCAATGTCTAGACGTTTTCAGCTTTGGATCTGCGCTTTGGATTGCTTAGAGAGCAAATGGCACATTTATTTCTTCCGCAAGGACGCAGCGTCATCTGGTGGAGCTGAACGGGGACAGCGGGGTTAAACAAATCAGCTTTTGTACTTATCCCGGCACATTTAGAGCAGGAGAAGCCCGTGGAGGGGTCCGGTTTTTGGATCTTGGCACTGCAAGAATGAAAGAATGTGATCGTACACACAGCTGGCAAGGAAAGAGGATATTGTCAGTGTTGGTGGTGGAGTTTATATCCAAAAGTAAATAGGTGTTGCCTTTACTTCTCCTTGCCAGCCTATTATCTGGACCTCCACGAACTTTTTCTTTGGGCATGCACTGTTGCTTCTTGATACCTAACTTGCCAAAAAAACCACTGTAGTCCTCTTTATCTGTTTCTCCACTKGTTYCAGCTATATTTATCATCCTRTATGCATACCTTTACACCCTTTTATCTTTTTTTTGCTAGTTACTCTTTAAGTTCTGTTCAGCAGCTTCARGGGAACTGAAAATTCCTATTCTCTATGCTATTTATCAGAGGATAAAGGGRGGAAAATGTAAGGAAAAAGGGTGGGAAAGGTGAGGTAGTTGGGGTTTCATGCATGAAGTAACTGTCTGCTCACACATAAATTAATTCCAAATTTATTAACATATCTGTGCAACAAATGTGAGACATTTATCTGCATTTTGAGAAAACAACTGGCAGAATCAGTCTGAAAAAAAGTCAGAAAAGAGATTTTCAGGGTCTGAAAGGTCACAGTCCTGAAAGAAAGACAACTTTGGTATTTCTCAGAATTGTCTTCCTTTTCTTAGGCACATCTTTCCCCAGGGGAATTCTTGTATTAGCATCATAAAACATTCAGCTTCTGAAACTAGCAGAGAGGATGACAAAGGCCTGTAGGAGAGCTGTGTCTAGAAAGGCTTTCCTTGCCCTCTGCAATGAGATGATTTAATTGCAGGACTGTATGTTCACTGTTAGATATGGATAAGCAGAAACTGTAGCTCTTGAACTCCTCTTACATTTCGAATTTGTGATAATTCGAAATTAAATAATGTTGCTCACATTATTTAAGCTATATGATTTTCTTTATTTAGCAACATGGGTGTGATTTCTGCTGTACATCTTGGTACGAAAGACGAGGATCAAACCCCATCATTCTGCAGTGAGAAAAAAATGTGTTCCATTCTGTGGATTTTGTTCCATGCCATGCCATGCCATTCTCTAAGGATTTATTCCATTCCATTCCATTCCATTCCATTCCATTCCATTCCATTCCATTCCATTCCATTCCATTCCATTTAATTTGATTTCATTTCCCTACACCTCATTCCACCTCACTTCRTTCCATTTAACTCCTTTAAATTCCATGCCATTCCATGCYRTGCCATGCATGCAATCCCATTTAATTCCATTCTATGAAATTCTATTCCTGCCATTCCTTTGTATTCCATTTAATTCAATTTTCATTCAAATTAATTCTATTCTATTCTATTCTATTCTATTCTATTCTATTCTATTCTATTCTATTCTATTCTATTCCATTCTCACATTCCACTCCATTTCACTCTATGAAATTCCATTCCATTCCATTCCATTCCATTCCATTCCATTCCATTCCATTCCATTCCATTCCATTTCTTTAATTTTAATTCCACTCCACAGTATTCTTCCATTCCTCCATTCTATGAAGCTTTATTCAATTCCATTTTATATGACATAATATTATATAATATGAGATAATTTATAATATCCATAACATAATGTAATACAATTCCATTCCATTCAATTCTATGCTATTCTATTATCTTTCATTCCATGCCATGACATTTTAAGGTGTTCCATTCAAATCTGTCCACTCCGTTCCATTTAATTTCATTTAATTTCCTAACATTCCATTGCATACTGTTCTATCGCATGTCATTACATGTTATTCCTTTCCAATCTGTTTCATTCCATTCCGTGCCATGCCATGTCTTTCTGTGTCTCTCCATTCCATTCCATTCCATTCCATTCCATTCCATTCCATTCCATTCCATTCCATTCCATTCCATCTACTTTAATTCCATTCCATTTTATGATATTATATTCCATTAAATTCCATTAAATTCCATGCCATTCTATCAACATTTATTCCATTCCATTCCATTCCATTCCATTCCATTCCATCCCTTGCCACTCTGATGTTCCAATCCGTTCCATTCAATGAAATTTCATTCCATTCCATTCCAATTCTTTCCAGTTTATTTGATTCCATTTGATTCCATGCCATTCTATGATGTTCCACTCCATTCCTTTTCTGGAGTAGTGGGGGCAGGGACAATCTCCAATGAAGTGTTTTGGGTGCCTCAGCCAGCCTTCTTTAGCCTCAGATCAATCTATTTTAATGGTAGAAATGTCAGGTAGTGAGAACAAAACCCGTGTCCCTCACCTGCCTTAAAATGTTCCTGGCTGAGCTGGTGTTCAGCTGCTGAGAAAGAAAGGTGAGGTGAATCTCCACAGGATGGCAGTAAAACCCAGCACGTTCCTTATCCATCTTTGGGATAGGAAGGACTCTTACACACAAGCCTGCATTCAGCTCCTGGACTGTTTCTAGGACCACAAACGAATTATGATCTTAGTGCTTTGGTTTTCCATCTCAAACATGTATATATGTGCACATGCATAGGAATGGCACCTCCAGGGTAGTAGCAAAAGGGTCGGCAAATTCCAATTGTCACTTGCCTTGGTCCCTCAGGAAGATTGATCAAGCTTGGGAGAAGAGGCATAATATCAACCAAGTAAACCTAATTCCTGTACACCCACCTGCTTGATGGAAAGTACCCTAAAAGAAAATTTCTCAGCTCCTTCTCAACCCTGAAGTGTGGAACTCTGTCTTTCTTTTCAGGCCTAGTTGCATGGTGTGGAAAAAAAGCTGAGGTCTCCCAGCAAAAGAAAGTGGTGTTGTGATAGAGCAGAAAACCAAGCCAGAATAAGAAACTGCAGAATGGGAAAAAAGCAAGCAGGAAAGACAATATTTTCAAGAAAGTTTATGTTAAAAAAAGAAACAAATATTTATAAAGGAGCCAAACACATAAAAGCTGATGTACAGACGACTGCAACCTAAGGGAGGGGAGAAGTGAGAAAAGAGAAGAACTAGAGGCCTGGGTTGTCTCTGGATGTACAGAAATCTCACTTATTTGCTGAAGAATGGGACTTTCCCTTGAGCTGATCGATCACTCACTTGCCAACAGAAGAACTAATGGGTATATTCTCTGACAGGTTTGATTGCCTGAATTCCCTGCAATTCACATCACAGAGAACTGAGAGAAACAGAGATGGCTTTCAAAGTAGTCAAAAAGCTCCTCTGAGCAGTGGTGGGTGGGCTGCTGTTCCTGGACAGGAGGTGGCTGTTACCAGGTGATTTATGTCATGTCTCTATCCTTTTTGACACGCCATGTCTCTTGCCCATCAGTTATGTCTTGTTTTATCTGTGCAAATGGTGAAGTTTCTGGGCCAGGGACTATAATTTTCTACTTCTGTGAACACTGAGTGCTGGTCCTAATCTGAGAGCACCATGCACTTACTTTAAAAGTTTATGGGATACATTTGCCAAGGGACTGAGAGGACTGGAGGGAGACAACAGAGGGATTTGGAGTCAGCATGTGGGTGTGCAGGAGACATTCAGGGTCTCAAGAGTGTTACTATTCCTGAAACTGGGCCCCCTCTCAGAGCAAAATTAGGCCCTTGTGACACCCAACTGCAGATCTCACCTGGGTTTTGCAGTCCTTGGTTATAGCAAATGCTGCTACCTGCAGCTGAGAGAGGGAAACACTCCTGTCTTCATTCTTACCTGCATCCACCCTGTACCCCTTTTATTTCCATTTCTTACACATGCAGGCATATAGAAAGTTGTAGTAGACAACTGCTGAGTAGATAAAACTTTTTGTTTGTATAATAGATAGAAAAAAACCCCAGATACACAGATTTGTTTGCTGGATTGCCTGACTAGCATTGTTCTGGGATTTTCAGTAGCAGCAAGTAATTTCTCAATGGGTTTTTCCAGGGATTATAATCCTAACAAATGAGAAGTTTAACTGCAGTAAATGACAGATGTCTAAACATCAGGTGTGATGATTTGGCATTTGATCCAGCAATATTTCAGTGTCCACTCTTGAATGTCTAAATCCTTGAGGGATATAGACAAATGTCCTGAAGTTCAGAGAGCACCCAGAAGTGTTAAGAACTGGAGTGGATTGCCCTTTTTGGAGAAAGATAAAAGATGTATGATGTATGTGTCAGCTAAGGGAAAGAAACATTTTCGTGACACATCTGAAGGATGGGTAAACTTGAACTGCAATTTACTTAGTGGAATTGAGGGAATAAGAATAATGGGGATCATATATATATATATATATATATATATATATATATATATATATAAAAGATGAAACTCAACAGTGTGATAGCGATGAGGAAATAGGGGAGAAATTGGGGAAATTTGGTTCATAGGACCATAGAACATAGAGCTGTTCAATACTTTTGTGCATTCTAGGTCCTGAGTAAGTCTCTGAAGTTTATACAACAAGGCTGCCAAGCAAGAAACTGAAAAGGATTTGTGTCAGCATGATATTAAGGGACCTCAGAACACCAACAAGGGTAGATGTGGGCTCTCATGAAACGCTTTTAGGGACTTTGCTGGGTGCCAGCCCGTCTAACAGGGGACCTCATCGGGAGTCACAGACCTGCAGCCAGCCCTGTCTGTGTGCTGGGCTGTTACGGTGCCTGGTGTGGTCCTGGGGAGATGTTCCAAGGAGATGCTCCTGAACTGCTCTAGGAGATCAAGCAGGTGAAGCTGAACAGCTATTTGAGACTTTACATCAGTGCACATTTGTCTAGGAATGTAGCTGTTTTGACAGACATTAAGAAAAGTTTAAGCTGTGGCTCATTTTGTAACCATGCTGGTTGTCCATGAACAGCTTGTTTTGATTATTGGTTACTCATAAAGTGTGGCTTGCTAACTCACTTGTTTTATCCCCTCACTGTCACTTGTTTTATCTACTGCTTGATCTGATAATAACCTTTCTGAATAAGGAAGTTAATGATTAGCAGCTAATATATAATTACAGAGTGAATGTACTGGCAAGTATAAGGGAATCTGCAGATGATACATAGTTCTACTACAGCACCCTCGCTTCTTGTCTCTATCAGGCACTTGAACTCCTTTGTGTTTTCCCAAAGACAACCAAGCCATGAATTTCTAGATTTTGGTTGCAGATGGGAATGCAGTGTGTACTAGGAAAGATAGAGTTTGACAGCATTTGTTGTGCCCTGGGATCTGACATAATGCTGTTTTCCCACTCCATTTTTGCTCTGTCAAGGTGGTAGGGACGAAATAAAATGTTGCAGAAAGTTTTCCATGTTGGTCCTCTTGTACCATGAGTTGATTATAGAGAATGTTGTTCAACACAGCACATTTTGATTTTAGGATTATTTATCTACTATCGGTATTTCATCAAAGAGTAAAATCACTTCCTGTCTTCTGTCAGAACTTTTGGAATCTAACTACAAATTTTTGCAGAGAGAGCTTTGTTAAACAATTGTATGCGTTCAAGAGCAAGATACAAAGTCAACCACAATGTCAGAAAACAATGATCTCATTGAAGAATTTATGGGAATTTTGAAATGTTATTTAATTCCTAATGGTTCAGAGACAATAAAAGAGGGTTTTTTTGTAGTCTGTTTATTGAAACAAATGCATTTGAGGATCAGAATACTAATTTGTCTGTTAAAATCTATTTCTGGTAACAATGTGGAATTAAAGACATTTTTATGACGTGTTTTTTTGTGGGCACAGTAGGTAGTACTTGTAGCTGATGCTCATCAACATGATGAGCAGGAAGTTCTCAGAAATTGGTGGGTAAAAGTTGCAGAGCAATGCTGCACTTTGCTATCTCCACCTCAGATGAGAAACTACAGTCAAAATCGTGACGTGGAAACAATGTTAACTGGATAAAAGAGTATTTTTTTAAAAAGATTTTTTTAGGAGGAAGCAAAATTGTAAATATTTCTTAGGATTCACAAGACAGATTTTGCTCTTTCAAACTGGTACAGCATAAACTTAGCCAAATGTCTTTCTATGAAAGGATGGAAGACTGCATTTCTTAACCATAATAGATGAAAATACTAAAAACAAGTGTGGAAAATATATTTGAAAAATAGGTTTTATTTACATAACTTACACTGCTTTAAACACAGCTTTATAYGTCTTGTCRTAGGTAGTACATTGGTTCAAAGTGAAAAGATGGGAATAAATAGCCACTTCTGTGCAGATCATCTTCTTCCCACTGCTGTTCCTGCATCTCCAGGAGGATACAGGTTCACTGTCTAGGACATGACTTCTGAAATGCAATAATTAAATCCCACACAACTTTTTTCCTGACTCTGGCAGGTGCCGCCTTAGGATGGGAAATCAGTGCACTGCTCACAGAATGTGGTGACTTGTAAACATCTTTATATTGGATTCTTAAAGTCTGGGTTTGGGAATTTTCTTAACATAATCATCGAATAAAAACATCAGCAGTGAATTAAGGTGCCAAAACCCAACTTTCCTTCTTCCATATACAAAGCATATTCCTTTGGAGTAGGACACATAACTTGTCTTTGAGAGGAAATCTAAAACCAGATTTTAGCTCTGCAAAACCTTACTGCTTTTTAATCAGAGAATCATAGAATGATTTGGATTAGAAGAGACCTTAAAGATTGTCTAGTTTCAATCCCTGCCATGAGCAGGGATACCTTCCACTAAATCACATTGCTCAGAGCCCCATCCAGTCCAGTCTTGAACTCTCCCATGGTGGCATGGAGCACCAACAACTTCTCTGAGCAGCCTRTTCCAGTGYCTCACCACTCTCACAGYAAAGAATCTCTTCCAAATATCCAAYCTAAATATTTTAGCTTAAAGACATTAAGAATAGAAAAATTAATAGAAAAGGACACTAYAGGTTTTCTTTATAGAGAAAGATTAAAAATAGCCAGGAGGGCATATGTTTATCAGATTGAKTCTGTGACAAAAAGAATTCTCATGKTGTGAAGGCACTTAAAACTCARAACTTTGAGAAAGWTTTTTATGTTTTCTGACATTGTTTGTTTGATAGTAGAGCTGAAGAAGAAAGGAAATTTCCAGCCCTTAAAAATTAGCCTCTTTTGTGAGACACCCACATCATGCAAAATAATTGAAATGCCATGATTTGTGTTCTTTCACTATCTACTACCCTCTCCCAAACACTCCTGACTGCAGTAACACAGGCTCTTGGGATGCAATCCTGCTGCAAAGTATTTGAGGCAGTAGCTGCAGAGGAATGCAAGGACCTTATGTAGGCTTTTTTCCACAAATGTTCCTTAATGTCAGCACAAATTTATACTTCAATGCTCTGTGCTGGGCAGTGTTCWTGGGAAGAAAGCCCTCTGCAATCCAATATTAGAGTTTCTTCCAGACTGCAGCTCCAGGAGCTGTAGTTACATGCTGGAGAACAGATGTTCTTCATCAGTTTTTGGGCAACTTGCACTGAGGCATTTGTAATTCATGGTCTACTGAAGCCATACAGTTTGGAGTAATGCTATAAAAAGAATTCAGCAGCAAATCAGGAATTGTGGTGGTACCTCTTTATTACCCAAAGCTAATTCCTGGTGCCTTCTCTTGCAGACCCCAACTTAGGACTTAAACTGTTTTTTTCAAAAGGAATAAAAGTTTTCGCATGCAGTTCTAGTAAGCATATGCTTGTATTCMCATCAAAAATACRCMTGYATTACTGGCTACTGAKAGATAATGCTTTGTTTCTYGATGCCAAAACAGTCACTGKCAAACTGGATAATGTTCTTATAACTTACACTGCTTTTATAAGTGATCTGGATGCAGGGATAGAATGAATAGGTTTGCTGGTGATACTAAACTAGGAGGAGCTGTGGACTCCCTTGAGRGCAGTGARCTCTAGATMGGYTACAGAGCTSGGCARTCASCACTGTAAGAAATTTAACAAGACCAGGGTCTGGATTCTCCRTGTTGAATGGGATAATACTGGCTATATGCAGGAAGTGGGGGTTTGAGAGGCTGGAGAGACCAGCAGAAAGGCATCTGAGGGTTTGGGTTGGGGGCAAGTTGGCTATGAGTCAACARTGTGCCCTGGCAGCCAAAAGGGCCAGCTTTGTCTTGGGGTCCATCAGGTACCTCTCAARAAGCCAAGGGAGGGGATTACCCCACTCCACAGTGCCCTGCTGTGGCYCCACACCAAACACTGTGTGCAGCTTTGGGTGYCWCARSGAATTCAGGCTRYTTGAGCGTGTCCAGAGAAGGGTGACCMAGATGATGAAAGGCCTCAAGGACATGACTTAGGAGGAGGGGCTGAAGTCACTTGGTTTGTTCAGCTTGGAGAAGAGAATGCTGAAGGGTGACTTCATGGCACTTCTTCAGGATGGCGGTTGGAGGCAGAGGTGCTGATATCCTCTCTCTGGTGACTGGTGACTGACACAAGGACATGGAATGAAGCTGTGTCAGGGGAAGTCCAGACTGGACATTAGGAAAACTGTCTTTGCTGAGAGGTTGGCCASTCACTGGAACAGGCTGGCCCAGGAAGCGGTGGTGGTACCAAGCCTGTCAAAGTTCAAGGAGCATGTGGATGATGCTCTTTGGACATATGATTTAGTTTCAGGCAGTCCTGGGAGCAGGGAGTTGGACTTMATGRTCTTTAYGKGTCCCTTCCAACTTGAGATATTCTACAATTCTGTCTAGGTGCWGAGGTTTATTGAGAGGAAGATGGTCTCACTTTGAAAGGACTGCAGAAAACATGCAGATTCCATACTCAGGGCCTTTTGACACTATTGGTGATAGCAAGTTATTGTAAACTGTTTCTTTAAGATCTTTCCTGGACTTGGATTAAATGCTTAATCTCTTGACAGCTGCACTTTGCTGAGGTGAAAGCTACCCTTGGCTAGCATTTTTTTTTTTTACAAGCATAAAGAGGCAGGTCAACACACAAATTCCATTAGAACTATCTATTTAATTTCCTGAAATTTTTCTGTTGCTAAGTCAACATTTCTCCATTTTGAAGGCCAGCTGCAATTTATGCATCATTATAAAGTGGGTACTTGAAATGAAAGAAAAGCAGCAGAAACAGCTCAAATTGCTGTTCTGTTCCATTCCATCTCTCTGGATAAGGCTTTGCAAACACCTGACTAAGTTATCTACCAGCATGTGTCCTGTTCAACGTGGGTATTCATCGTGATGATTTCTGTTCCATCAAGGCATGAAAAATGGASCTCAGGGCTCTTTTGGTATGGTGTTCTGCAGACAAGGTCAGCTCATCTGGTAAAGTGAAGTGGAAATATGACTCATCAGACAAAAAGCAAAGCCTCAAAGTCCATGGTTTTCAGAGGCAGCCTCACAGAAATATTCATATWTAAGGGATCAATCAAAGACAGAGAGAGATAGAGAGAGAGAATGATACATCATTCTCATCTGCTTCTTTGTTCAGGTAGTGAACAAAATGCCATCTCTGTGGAGCAACAGATGTTTGATGCTTCAGAGAACCATGTATGGACCAATTTTTATCATGTGTTGGATTTTTTTTTGTTTGTTCTCTGTGGACAAGGCAGGGACAGCTCTCCTGTCAGCAGCAGCTCCTATGAGCTAGGGCAATATAGAAGACATGTATTTTTAAAAATTATCTAGCCCAGATGTTTCTTCACTATCTGAAGCATCCATGTTCAGAAATCAGTGCACTATCCAAAATAATTTCTTGCATCCTTCTAATCTTACTTGGATAAATAGATCATATTTTTGAGGCAATAACTGTGTTAAAAATTTAATAGGTAATTATCACTTTATYGAGTCTGCCTGTTTACTAGAATATTTTTGTAGATGCTTAATAACACTGAAGACATTACAACATAGTAAAAAATATTTCAGTGGCTTACCTATAACGACCTTTATTGAGACAATCTGAATATTTTACAGGGTAAATTTGAGACCAGTATTTCAAAGGCAGTGCAAACTTTATCTGTTTGCCTTTCCTGAATGAGCTGGGAATTAGCTCACTGCCTCAGACATCCTGCAGCTATTTCTCTTCTCTCATCACTGCAGAACACTGAACAGAAATCATCTGATCAACAGGAAGGGGAGAGAATTCAGTTTAGTACTGAATTAATGGGACCAGCAAAATTTGTGTAAGATTTAACAACCAATTGAGGGGAAGCCACATTTCTATCATTGAACAAAATGAAAGGCAGCAGTAGCAGAGTTAGACTTTATTAGGTCTTTCTGGGGACAGAATTTAATAATAGCTGGTACAATGACAGAATTAATACCATAGCCATATYGTCTGAAAGCACAGAGACAGGACTTATTTTTCCAGTCATTTATTTGCACACTGACAGGCGATCTCTGGTTACATTGCTCATTAGTTCCTTCAAACATGCTTTGAACTACATTTAAAAGAGGCTGAGAGAGCCAGAGAGGTGGGCAAAGCTGGCAAGAAAAACAGTGTCTGACTGATCCATGTATATGTGAAGTCCTGCACAATGTCATGGAGGTTTCTAAAACTGAGACGAGTAACATATATTCAAAAGATATTTATTTTACAGACTGGTAAAGCCAGGTAAAAMAATTAAATTTCCACCAACATTAGATGAATGTGACAGAATTTATTACGTTAGAATGTACTAAAAAATACAGTCAAGAGGYCATGGATCTTCATGCTATTTGTGGCTAGGTGGTTGCCATTTGGGACAAATGCTCTACTTTTGAGCTGTCTGTCCCATCCCCTTATTTCAGGAACACTCCCAAATTTTGGCATGTTTTAAAAACTTTTATTGCCCATGTCCACGTTGCAAAATGGCACCTATAACAGTTTGGGGCAGAACTAGCATTTGAAGATGCACATCCAGCCCTTCCAGTCATCCACAGTGGTGAGCMAGAAAACCCATGGAGCCCACGGGCAGCTGGGCACTGCTGGAGCTTTGTCAGTCATGCCTTTATGTTTTGTTTGAGGTGTTCCTAGGTGGGCATCTGGAATCATGAGAGGGCCATAGCCCCATCCCCACCCCTGCAGCTTCTCAGGTGCTTGAGGAGCGTTATTGTTTTGCCCTTAAGCGAGGACATGTCAGACAAAATAATGGTAGCACTGGATAACAGAGCAGACAATTCAGGTAGGGTTAAAGTACTGATTCACTGACATCACTACAGAATTTCTGTATAATCATATAACTGTCTTGAAATARTATAATCTTTTAGATTTATTAAACTTTTTATTATGCTGTCCTAAACATGCGGAACTGTCATAGCCTATACATTGAATCCTGCAGCTAGATAGGATTAACTTGAAACCCAACCAGAAATCATATTTTTACAYTCTGGAAATCTGTTTCAACTGGGAAAAAATGTATTATGAAATTTCAGTTTATCTGGGGAACTGTGTATCATTATAACTTTTAAATTTCTGTCAGCAGCAAGCATAAATCTTTCCTTCCAGCTTTCTTTAGGTTTTAGGCCTACACATTTCTGCAGTAAATCAATGAAAGTGTTTAAAAAATAAAAGAGAGGAGAGGCCTCATTGCTTGACTCTCTGCATCCATGGAAACCATGAAGTGTTTGGAAACCATAAAGGTTTGCCCTAAAATGTTTGTTAAGCAGGATTTCAAATATTCCAGAAGGTAATTTCATCCACTAAATAGTTTTATCTCTTTAACTAARGACTCAGATCTTCCTAAGATGCCCATAGAAGTAAGTATTTAACCTTCCTCATCCCTTCCTGCAGTGTCCTTGGCCAAGTGGCTAATTCAGAAGCTGCAGTCCATATCTCCAACCCCTTTGGGAGTTTTTCATGYCATATTCTGGGWGTTTYACAGAACCTGTAAGGYTGTGGAGGCRTTTTGTCCTGGCTGACCAGTGAGGYATGGAAGYTGAGCTTTAAATGCGGGTGCCTGCACACCGAGAGCTTCGTCCTCTCTCCAAGATTCTCCTGACCTGCTCAGCATCTCTGAGTGCAGCCCCTTCCTCCTGTCAGGCTGAAGGACAGTCAGACACAAAGGTTTGGAGAGAATGGCAGAAGGGCTTAGGACAGGAGGTGCTCTGGAAAGATACAAACTCAAAAGGGATCCCCCTGCACTCAGGTTAGGGAGAATTAGCACTGGGCATGTGGTGAACTTTTGATACCTCCACCTTTACAGTAATTCCTATTAAAAAAAAAAAAATGCTGGTTCCTATTAAAAAAAAAAATTGATTCTGTCGGTCTGTTTTTCTTCCCTTAACATTTCCTTTGAGAAGTGCACTCTCTCCTGCCCAACCTGTGCCCAGCTTTAATTAGTAGGTCAAAGGAATGTGAGAAGGAAGTGAAAATGTCAGACTTGGGATCAGGCTGACTGCTTTTACTWGAAGTTAGTGATGGTCTGAGACATCCATGTACTGTTTCCTTTGCCAGGGTTGTGATGTATTTGACATACATGAGGCTATGACTGCACTGTTATGTACAAGTGTATAGTGCAGCTCATACTTGTAGCTTTGTCCTTGTGTCTAAACAGAAATGTGAGGATATTTTGCCAAGCTGTAACCCCAGGCCATGTTTGCCTTGTGGAGAAATACATTTTGTGGCACTGATTTGCCTGACGCAGGAGCCACACGTAATGTTAAGSTAAAAAGAGCTKGTCCAACTTCTCAACACTATTCTTGGGCAAACCTATGTTCTRGAAAAMTAYATGWGTTGGATTTCTTTACATTTGGAATCACCATCTAAAAATGARCCYRTTGTTTAAATCTTCYCTTACARWGAATCCTRYGTTTACTTTTGTAATAATGACAGACAATATCAGCTTTTCATAACTGTGTGTGGCAAGGRAAACTTTCAAAATTAGTGGGGCCCTATTTCAATTTCAGTAATATTTGCAAGGTTATGCTGGCAAAAATTAATAAGATTATGAAGACAGCTTTAGTGCATCTAACATAACACCAAAAATGTGCTTAGCTTATTAAYAGCAATGGGGGTTACAGGGAAGCCAGGGACAGATCCTTCATCAGGAATTGTACTGACAGAACAAGGAGCAATGGGCACAAACTAACAGAGGGGAAATTTAGGTTAGATTTTAGGAAGAAATTATTTTCTGTGCTGTGAGGATGTGGAGAGGCTAGAACAAGATGCAAAAGGTTGCCCTGGGAGGTTCTGAATGCCCCATTTCTGGAAGTGTTCAAAGCCAGGAAAAATACATGTGTTGGATTTCTTTACATTTGGAATCACCATCTAAAAATGAACCTATTGTTTAAATCTTGGATGGGCCTTTCGGCACCCTGGTCTGGTAAAAGATGTCTCTGCCCATGGCAGAGGGGTTGGAACTGGATGATCTTGAAGGTCCATTCCAAACGGTAACATTCTATGATTTTATAACAGAGCTCTAATTTAATTATGTTAATGGTTTTAATGTTGAAGACTTTTATTATTTTTGTTTGTTTGTTTCTGGAGCAAAACCAGACAAAAAGGAAAAGAAAAAACATCCTTTTTTTTTAAAAGGAATTTTACACTGCCCTAAAATTGGGAGAACCTTTCAGGCAGATGAATCTACCTCAGGTGTGATCAGCTCAAGATGGACAATGTAGGTGTGAAGTCCCACTCCAGGGAAYATTCATCACTGGGATTGAGCTATTAGGAGAAGCGAGACCCTGTATATCTTTTGGTGGTTCTCTGCAAAGCAGGGCTGAATTCCTGTTCTACCATCAACTTTCTTTTGCCAAAAATAACATCAGTGAAGCACATATTCTAAGATGTGCAAAGATGCCACACTGTCATTATGATTTACGACATACACTGAGATTATTTCTGATGGTACAGGAATTCTCATGTTGAAACACYGCAGTGTCCCTCTTTCCCAGCTGTTTTTATATAGTGGAAGTTCTGGTAAACAATAATACRATCTGGGAATACAATAATATGATCTGGGAAATTGAAGAAGATTGTTCTTGTGCTGAAAACAAACAAAACTATTGTTTTGTTTATGGCACTGTATTAAATTCAGAATTTTAAAAGAAAAWTTCCTTAGAATTTTTAAGTAATCAACTTGCCTTTCCTGTAAATATTACGCAGCTCAAAACAGTTATTTATTAAATTGTGTGACTTTTTAGAAAAAAGAAGAACAAGTGCCTTTATGATGTTTCTAATTTAAATGGAAAGCCAAAAACCAAAATTATTTTCAATTGAAAAAAAATCCAAATTTTTATTTAAGTGAATATAAAAATTAAAGGACAAATATTACTTCATATTGGATGTTAAGAGAAAGATAATAGTAGGGAAAAATTGTTAATTACTTRCATAGAATTGAGTGGAAAATTAGCAATGTATCCTGTCATAAGCTTTTATACTTAATTGCTTCTTGCTTTCCATACCAAGAGATACCATGAGACTGCAAATAAGAGCTATGTTGTTACCTTTGGAATTATAATGTTAGATGTTGGCAGAGCTTCAACTGACTTAATGGTTTATCTGTTTTAACTGTTTTTGTATTTTTAAAAATCTCATTTAAATATATTATTTGTCTCAGTTTTACAAGAYTCTGTGACTGACTGTTCTGCAAAACACAAGTCAGATGTGCCATTAGAGCTGCGAGTAAAGTCAGGATAATATCCACAAATCATCTGAAGTGATTTGCAATAGTCTGGAGAACAACAGCTACCAGCAGTGGAAGGACACAAATAATCCTGGATGTGGCAGCTCATCGATTCCTTTGTCAAGTCCAGAACGAAAGGATGAGAAGTGGAGGCATTTCATTGCTGAATGTGGCGGGAGTGCATATGTTAAAAAAAAAAAATAAAACAGGAAAATAGATATTGATGACAAAAAAATAAATAAACCTGAAACATAAAATCCTGGGCTAATCTGGTTTAACTTAAAAGGGAGAATAAGCCCAAGGAGGTCAAAGTTCAGGACCAGGAATTCATGTCACCAACAGTTTGAGACATATTAGGAATAGGAACAGAGACTAAGAGGAAAACTGATGAAAAGGACACAGCTGAAACATCAGATGTATAGGGGTAAAGGGACTGCCAAGAATCAAAATATGCTAGATTTTAATAAAAGAGTAGTGGTAGTACTCAAAGGTTTGATCCTTTGAAACAAAAGAAAAATGGAGTGATGTYGAACACAGACAGGATGTAAATTTAGGTTGGCCTGGTGTTTTATCTCATGTTTTTCATGATGACATTGAATTAAAGCAGAGATTTTAAATGGCAATGTAAATGTTATTTAAATTAATGCCCCTCTTGGAGAAGAGAATTCTACTTTCGGAGTTTGTTGAATACTAACTGAAGGTGAAYGGTGAGCTGATAAACTCTGCAAGTCCTGAACATCCAGATCTTTAACAAATTTCCCAACTTGACCTGTGAAATAACTGAAGASACACTTCATTTTAAAAAGAAGGAGGGACAATACCCGTGAGGGCTGTAGACACCTAAGTATGGCCATAATGGCATTTAAGGCTTTTGGAGGAACACGTCAGCAGAGACCTGGAAATGCAAGTCTGATAGGATGCATCAGAATGTGCTTATAGTGGAGCAGATGGCTCAGATTGAGCTGGTAATTTTTTTTCATGAAGTTACTAACATTTATTGCATGAGGACTGAGACAGACCAGCCCTTTGGTAAAGCATTAAACATGATGCCTTGGAAAAGAGATGGTGAAAAAGAGAAGAATGAGCAATATTGGCTGAAAGTTAAAACTGTTCTTGTGCAAGAGATTCTGGTATCCTGAAAAGCTTTGGTTCCTTTCAGAACAAAATGGGGTTCTTTTTGGTCATGTTTTTCTTTTAGTGAGAGAGAAAGGTAATTGGGGTGGGGCAGCATTCAGAACAGTGGGAATATTTTGGTCAGCTTCTTTGAACTGAAAATGAGCTTGAGTTCATAGGATCATAAAAATCCTGTATTCACTAATGCTCTCAGGCTGAATAAAGAAGCACTGGGCACCCTGGGAGCCTGTTCTTAAAAAAAAAAAAAAAATAGGTGCATACAGCCAAACCTATATTTCATCAGAAATTCACAAAACCTTTTTTTATCAAAAATCCCCTGTGGTTTTCTAGTGTATTTCTTATCTAGTGACCCTGGTTCATCTGCAGACTTGGAATTTGATTCAGTCAGGCTTGAGGCAGTATTCAACTTCAACTCTGACCCTGCTGGATTTTGGTTGTAGTTTCTACAGGAGATTCTGATGAAAAAAAAAAAGCCCAGGGTTTTCTGTGAGTGGAATGAGCTAGTCCTCCCAGTGAGATCTGTTTCTTTCCCTTTTCATTGCTGCTCCAACACAACTGCCTTCATTTGATTTCTTTGCTTTATTTACAGAAATAGAACCAATCATCTTGTCTACTTGCTCATCATTTCCTGCAATATGCTTGCTGGTTAATGAATCCTTCCTGTCACATATGATGATAATGATTTCTCTTTTCTGTTGAAAACAATGGTTTTACTCTCTGTTTTTCATCTTCATCTGCCTTGGAACTGACTGAATGGAACAGTAACACTTTATCAAGAAGATTGCTCCTACAGATTTATTTTACTTTCCSACTTTGCTGAAATGCAGGACTTGTTTGGGGAGGGAGGTGTTCATAACTTAAAGCCAAGGAGTGGCTTTTTTGCTTTGAATTGGCTCCTTCTCAAAGCTTRCTCAATGGTGCCTATATGAAGTAACACCTTTTGTTGTCTATACCCTGTAATCTCAAATCCTTTTAATTGACTCTTTTTCTATTAATGGAAAATGTTTTTCAGTGTTTTTTTAAACACTGACACATCCAACAGCTCAGTTTCCCAGGTTTCTCCCTTATCTGCAATATCCCACAATTTTTTCCTCATCTACTCTTGTCTTACCAAATTGTTCCTCTTCAAAGCCTCATTATAATTACATAGGCAGTACAGTCCTCCATAAATCAATTTGCAGGAAGGCAGGATCTTTCTAGAGATTGACAAAATTTGG
>NW_026624245.1:17513-26666 GCF_030028575.1 Malurus melanocephalus
CCTCTCCTCTCCTCTCCTCTCCTCTCCTCTCCTCTCCTCCCCTCTCTCTTTTTCTCTTTTGCTGCCATTGTTGGGCAGATTATGGAAATCCTTTGAATAGTGCCAAAAATAACATCAGTGAAGCACATATTCTAAGATGTGCAAAGATGCCACACTGTCATTATGATTTACGACATACACTGAGATTATTTCTCTGTCCTACTCTTTCCTTTGTGCTCTCCACTTCTTCCTCCCAGTCCCACCTGCTGCCTTGTGMTAAYKAAACCAATTCAGCWTCCTCTGAAGGCTGGGATGTTCTTAACCTGTGACTGCTGAAATGTAAACTTATTTTTCACAGGGATAGTCATAGTTCATCTCATCAGGAACTGTGAGAGTCCCAAACCGGGTCCAGAGGCAAACTACCACTCCATTTGGGGAATATCAAAGATATTCAAAACCTCTTGGATTATGAAAATATGCAAACTGCTGGAGGACAGAGCGCATCACAGGGAATTGCCTAGAGAAATGCTGCTTCATTATCTCAGATTTKATTAAGGAATGGCTAACTTGTGCTRTAAACCACTGCAAGCATGACAAGTTTTCCTGTTCAGGGAAGGATGCAATTAATTTCTGATACTGGCTGAACTGGCTGAAATCAGGATTTTGTGTCCCTATCTGTCCCAGCATCATATACATAATCATTAGAGTTTCATACTGGAATAAAGCATTCAAATCCATAATATGTCTGATCTCATGGTGCTCAGCCAGRCTTCTCATCTCTCATCACTTAGGTCAGTCCCTTTACACTGCTGCAAAAATGGGATTAGGTACTGTTTAAGAAGTCCCATGCATGCAGTTTTGCATCCTTGTACATTGTGTGCTGCTCCACTCAACAAAAASACTCTTTGGACAAAATGTAACTCTCCTCACACACTGGTTGCTGTTGATCCTCCTACATCAATACCATCCCTTCTACATTTTCATCACAACTGGCTTGATAAAATGGGTTGATATAAACCAGTTGGAGCTCTTGTTTAAACATGCAGCTTAGAAAGAGAACTTTCAGCATCGAGACTTTCGTGGGATAATCTTGAGAAATAGGAGCACAAAAGATGCAACTCCACYCCTTGTATTATGTACGCTATGATAATTAATTTCTGGGATGACTGTCAGTTTCTGTGGCTTGCCTCTTCCAGGAAGCTTAGCCACTTCTCTATAAAGAAATTGTTAAGGAACATTTTGGGATCCAGCTGCCCTTTGTCATCCACTGTACAAAAGASCAAGGTGAGATTAGCTCAGTAAGACGCAGATAGTACATGGAGGCAGGGAACAAAATCGTACTTTGCATGGAAATTCAATCCCAGCTTTATCAGTGGAGAAGCTAATATCACTTAAATATTTTAATGACATAATGTGATACTTCCTGCAATCTTCTTTTCTTTGAACTTGCTGAATTAGCAGTGTAAATTAATRAGATTTAAGTAATTTGATGAGAGCTGGGGGAGTGACTGTTCCGTATCTTTCATATTAATCTCAATATAAACTTTTCTATCCAGAGGTGATGAAGGAAATGACATTTACAATCAACTTGGAGTCACTCTGTGAAGACAGTGTGTCCYAGTGACAGTGATAGAGGACTACAGTGGTGCTAGAGAGGCTGAATTACTGGGTTACTCGCTCCACTATTCCTTTTCATTCTGCTTTGAGGCTGTGCCTGACATAGCTATAAAGGCTTTGTGAGCCTCAGATGACAATCTGAGACAATTCCTTCATTTTCCTGTGCACTGGCTTGAMATAGAAGAAACCCAAACTGGTTTGATTTCCATGTGGAGAAAAAAAACGGGTGGGCTCAAGAAACAGCAACTATAGGGGAATACAGTCCAGTCTAGGSGAGAAGTCCTGTCTGGAGCCCCAAAAAATTCAGATGGCTTGACCGTAAGCATGACCAACTGATGGGACAGTGAAGAATTCTACTCTAAGTAGTATCATTACAGTGCTCTGCGTCTTACCCTAGCTCACTCCAGCAAATTCTCAGTTGTCTTAGGAAGAGGGAAAGTGGAGACCAAGTTATACACAGAGGAAAGGAGAAAGCCAGATGCACACAGCAAATTCTTCCTGGACTGWGCAGAAACAAGCAGGAGCCCTGAAGCATAACATAAATGCAAAATAAACATTGTGTTTACAGAGACAACCTTCAGTGCTTAAGACTCTTTTCCCTGTAGCTCTTTTCCCTGAATATTGACCAACAGATGACACCTCTGCTGTTCTGCTTTTAAACAAATGGGGAATAGACAAGCTGTTGCAGAGTCTCCAAACACAAAGTTATATCCCTCCCTGCTCTTCTGTGAATCCAACCCAAATATGTCAATTTGCTTTTCTTAATTGCTTTTTGTTTATTTCCTCGACTGGTTCTCCTTGTGAAACCTATTGGCACTCTGGCTTAGATTTTTGGATGTTTTTCCTATTTTAACCCATTCACAGCATCCATGATTCTGCAGCCTGCTTCAGGAATAGTGACACGGACTACCATGACTTTGGTCATCAGGAGGGCACAGTTCAGCATGGGGCTGCTCTTCTGACCCCTCTGTGCCAATCAGAGACAGCCTGTGGGGACAGGATGGCATCTGTCACAGGTGGCCTTGGCACCCCTCAGCATTCCTGTCTCTCCTCAGGGCTATGACATTTTTGTCAGGGGCTGTCACTGCTGTCACGCCTCTAAAACTTTCAGAATTCTCAAATCAATTGTACAGCTGATGGATGCATTTGACATCCTAAATCTAAAGTTGTTGGGGTTTTAATTTATTTTGAAAAATAAATTTCACCTCATTATATTATTTGTCTGAAAATCTCCTTAACAAGAGGCATGGTGCCAGCACACGTGTGCAGTGATACCACACGTGAAGACAATAAATGCATTGCAGCTGTTTTCCTGGCAAATACCTGGAGTGTAACAAAATAAAAACCTAAGGCTTCATTTTTGCAGGAGTTGATGGCTGCTGATCACAAGCAGTGCATCCTGTCACTGGTGGATGCAAGGGGWTTTTTTGCTTTCAAAACATACTAATTAATTGAGTAGCCATTACATGCGTGACTTGCTCCTCTGAAGCGTGCCTGGGCGTGTGAGAGCAGTATAAATCCAAAAGCCCCTTCTTGGATTTAATCCTGATGAATTAATCAACAGACAATATTGCAAGCAGTCCCTCCAGACTGAGTGATATTTACATAAGAAAGAAAAGCGTCCTCTTCATTAGTTATGCATGGCTTTCATATAATTGAAGTTTCATTTTGTTGTAGGTCCTAACAAAGCTTTAGATTAAAGCACAAAGCCATTACTGGATGCTAGTACTAATTAGCAGCACACACCTTTAATGGCCCAGTCCGGGAAACTTGGAGCCCACAAGTAATGAGACTTTACTGAGATTGTCCTCACAAATGAAATTGTAAAGGGATATATTGTTTTATAGAATTGCACCTTAGAAAAGCTGAAAACATCTTTTAATAAGAAAAGTAGGACGACTACTTAACAGCTGCAATTCCTTGTTCCAAAGTCTTGGARATACTCTGTTATGAAAAACAAACAAAACACAAAATCCTCTTATGAATCAATTATAAAGACAYTAAATCTAGTAAATTTTACTTTGGAAAATGAGAAAATTTAAAGAGCAATTCAGAAGCAGACAGTCTTTCCAATTGCCACGATTGCATTTCTAGTTCTTATAGTCTTGAGGTCAAGATGTATTTGGGGGATTTTATCCTGTTTTTTGAGGGTCTCAGAGTGCTGAGATGAACAGCTTGCACAAAATTTTTATTTGTATTGTTGAGTGCAGTGATATGAGGAGCAGAGAGGAGAACAGGAAGTATTTAGAACCTGCGTGGAAATGATCCAGCCTTGAAGGAGAGGGAAAGAAAYGGAGAAAGGGAGATCATGGCTGAGAAAACAAGGGTTTAATTATGGTGGAAGAGRCTGAAATGTTAATGGTTAATGACCCAAAAAAATTGCCCATTTGCAAGAGCAGTGGGTTCTTTGCTGAGGCCAGTTTTGTACCCCCCAAATGAAGGGGAGGGGGAGAGTTTTTGGTGTGGTGTCAAAACCTCTGATCTGCACAAGACAGGGATTGCACATCCACCACCAGAGGATGACCATGACAACTGATCTTTGTTTAGATAAACCAGCTGAGCCCTGCAGTTGATTGTGTCCCCAATAACTTGTGGCTGATGTCTTAAGAAGTTTTCTGGCCATATGAGGGAGAAAGCTGATAAGAAGCAGATCCTGCAGAGGTGGGGTGGTTCCTTCTCTCATACCAGTTCCCTCTGATAAGGCACAGCTGGCTCAGGTACGCAGGGGCCAAACAGCTGTCATGTCTTAGAAGGTGTCATAACCATCAAAGAGCCCCAAAAAGCCTCCAGATTTATTTCTGGGGCCTTCCACAAGAGGACTGTGCATGCTCCACAGTGTTATGTTAGACAGTGTGAAATTCACCCCTGTGGGGGAGGTACCTGGCTGCTCCCATATGAACATGAACATACATTAACCCATTGAAGTTTGTGTTTTGTGGGCTTCCCCCAYCCCCAGTGGATCGAGACTGTAGCCATCACTTCAAACAACAGACGCAGAAACTGCAATAATCAAGTCCCTTTGCAGATCCTGTTGTGGAGCTGTCTTTCCTCTCCTCTCTACTCTAATCCATTCTTTCTCTTTCTTTCTGTTCCTTGTGTTTTGCTGCTGTTTGCTCCTCTCCAAGCACAAGGGCCATGCTCATATCCCCACAGCCACCAGTAGGTTGGGGAGAGAGGGAAGGGGGCAAGGAGAACACATATAAACTCTCCCTCTGCACGTGATGGGAGCAGATCAGTTGTGTCAGGAAGGTTACAGAGATGGCAGTCTGGGATGGACTCTGTTTTCCCACAAAGCTTCATCCAAATAAACCCATTTTTGTTCTGTACAGTCCCTCTGAACCAGGCCAACCACAGCAGACTGAGCGCAGAGGAGGCAGTGAGCTGTGAACACAGGATGATGATGCCACTCCAGAAACCATAACACATCCAGCCCAGGATTGCTTGGACTACTGGGARGGAAGTCAAAACCTGTCTTTTTTGGCTACCCCTTGTCACCTCTGTGGTTGTCAAAGCCARTTTTCAGGGCTCCAAGCCCCAGCACTGTGTCATGTAAGCAAGCTGTGCCCGGCAGACAAGCCAGCAGGAGCTGCTGCTAACACACAGTGCCAGCTGCCAGCCCTGTGCCCAGCTGACATCTCAGATAAAACCTGCCTTACTCCTCCGTGAGGCCCAAGCTTCTGCCACCCTTGGGCTTGTCAGACACAGGGTGTCCTTTGAATTTGCACTGGCCTAACTTGATTGGGGACCACTGGGGACAGATTCCAACTGTCAGGCTTATAGATGTGCTTTAAAATCGCAATTAACGCAGCAGAAAGACTTCAGGTGTCAGTCCAAGCAATCCCATGACTACCAGCCTTGGCTGGTGGCCTCCCATCCAGATGGTTTTGCTGAGGAATTCACCAGGAGGAGTTGATGCTGACAGGTGTCACCGTAACAGCATTCAGTGTTGGTGGGTTTGCCATCCTACTTTGGAGAGTGTGACATGTTTATTCACCAGGATCACTGCTCCCTGCAGTGCTGAGGAGTCACATCACACTCCTGCCCAGGAGCCAGGGAGTGAGTGAGAGAACTGGGCTTCTGCCCTCTCTTGGCTAGCAGAAACTGTGCTGTCAAATGCAGCAGAGTCAAAATCTGTCTTAAATTTCAGCTTCCCTTTCTCCTCTGACTGTGTGGTCCTTGCATGGGTCCAAAACTCCCAGGGAAAAACCAAGGTTCCTGGCATTGTTTATTTATTCCATGTAACAGTAGGCAGACCTGCTCCTGTCTCTGTCAATTTTCCTTTCTTGAAAATTCTTTCACTAAAATAGCAGATGTCTAGTAATGACAGCAAGAGACAGAGGACATTTAACTAATGTATTTAAATTATGAAGGACATAGTTAAAACTGCTCTCACACATTATAAGAGAATAAAGGGGTCACTGGATGAAGTTAATGGCTAGTGCATTTAAAAAAAAAATTGCAGGCGGTACTTCTTCATGAGGTGTGAAGTCAGCCTATGGAATTCATTACCACAGCAGGTCAGGGAGTCAAACACCTCAGGCACATTGAAAAACGGGCTGGATAATTTTATGGCCAATAACATTTGTAGCTATAGCTGTTGGATGCAGTGGGAGTAGCAGGTTGTGGCATGCACGGTGCACAGATAGCAGCAGGAGCAGCCAAGTGAAGTGCTTCTCTCTGGGCTCTTCCAAGAGAAAATACTGCTCTTTCCCATTGCTCTTGTTTAGCCTGAGGTGTGCAGTGCACCCAGATYAGCMCACTCCTYCMTMTAGCCTGAGRAAAGCAGCMCAKTGYTGGTGTTTGCTCCAGGGAAGGAAGGTCAGSCAAAAGTTCTGGCTGGGCTGGTTAAGTTTGAACCATTCTGAGAATGTGTGTTGGGCACAACTTCAGGAGATGGGTGCAAGTTCATCTTCTGTGTGTAAAGATGTTCTGGCAGGAGCTGAGAGCACAGCCCAGGATCTTGGTTTGGCTCTTCTGGAGACCTGAACCAGATGCTTCTAAGGAAAACCCAAGAAATCCTGCAGTAGTCAGGTAAGCTCCCAGTGGGAGAATTTCTTCTTAATCTTCATAGAAGGTAAATAAACTCCTGTTCTGCATCATAACAGATAAATTTTGTGTCCTTGAGGGGCATCTAGGATCAAGCCACCACCTCAGTTACTGCCTGCCTAACAGGCTTGTCAAGCAGAGAGGAGATGTACAATTTCCCCATATACTCTCATTCTTCCCTGCAGTTTTCTTCTTTCAGACCCTTTCACCCACACTGCTCTACTGTCAGATTTACTCTGGGCACTTGTCCATGTCTAAATTGAGAAAAAATTTTATTCCTAGGGAGAAGAAATAYTGAACTCCTGTTGCCATGCAAGACACAGAACCCAATCACAAAATAGAAAAATCAAGAGACTGGCCTGGTCAGAGAAGTGGGATCTTCCACTTGTTTTTATGGGTTCAGCTCAACCCTCAGTAACTTTTCAGCACAGGATGTGCAGGAAATTTGGTAGTCATGTTTTTTGGTGTCCAGAGCGGACTTGCCTCTTCTTTTCTCTATCCAATAGGCCATAGGCAGATTTGCTTTACATACAGTATAATCTGTAGTGACAGTTACTTATCAAAGCTGAAATCAGAAGCACTGACTCTCAATTTGAGATAAAGGGCCCCATGTGGAGCCCAGCAGCTGGGAATCCATAACGTAGACAAAGAAGATGAAGTAATTGGAAGATATTTTAAATATTTAAAGCCTCTCAGATGAAAGAGGATTGAAATGTCTTTCAATTAAGGCGACATCTCTGATTTTCAGTGCAAACAGAGGTCATGATTTTATCTCTGAAATGTTTTCTTTAAGTGTTTGACAAGCTGAACTCTGCCAAGCCTACAGAGTCAGGGAAGCATTTAATCTCAGTCAGATTTCTGCCTGATTAGAGAATGCTTTCAACCTCTGAAAAGCAAGCAGCCTGTTCAAATGTGTGCACAAACAGTTCTTTTATGAAACAATTCAATGGGAAAGGATGGAGGGACACTCACTGTCCTTCCTTGCTCCTGTAATAGTTCCATTTACAAAGGACTGCAGGTGCCTAACACAGATTAGTCAGGCATGGAGGGGCAGGAGTTGTCCTGGACAACCAGAGTTTAATTTGTTGTCATGGGGTCAAGATTTATATTTATCAGAGGGATTACTTTATAAATTTTTGTGTGCACAGGACTTATTAAATAGAACCTCTCTGCTTTCAGACTTGCCAGAGACTTCTGGGCACTTTCTAAGCAAGGGTGTTGTTGAGTGTTGGAGACCCTCTGACACGATGAGGAGTCACCTCTGCTTCTCAGGCAGGGAACAGAGGCACAGCAAAAAATGAAAGAATTTGCTCAATGTCTCCCTTGCAACTGAATATGAAATCCAGGGATCTTGCAAGCCCTGCTACCTATCAAACCTGTCAGCCACTATTCAGCCATCTCACTAGCTCAGCTTCTTTTTTTTTTTTTTTTTTTTTTTTGTCTTATACGAGATATGAGTCTGGTTTCTATTCGGCCTTCTTCTTTTGGTTTTTTTTTTAATGTTTGTGCAAATCACCATTTCTACTTAATCTTTAAAAATTCCTAAGCATAGTGACTGGCAATGGCAAGAGCAAATATTCTTTAAAAAATCCCCTTGCAGTTCTTATTTGCRTTATTCCCTGAGCACACATAGTAAGATATTAAAAGCTGGTAAGGTTGTCAAGCAAGGTTCAGTTTCCATATATTTTTGTCACCTCAAGTTGCTTTGTCGTTTATGCTCCAGCTCAAATCTCTACCCAGTGCTGGTTAATTACCCAATCACTATGATCATATCATAACAAAATTATTGGCATTTTAAATGCTACAGTCTGATGGTGTCAGAAAGGAATTTCAGAGATGGCTCACAGTTGATTGGTATCATTAAATGTGACATATATAAAGCTGCTATTTCAAACTTTCCACCCCATTCCCAGTGAAGACTAATAAAACTCCCTTTCAGGCATACCAATAATGCAGACAAGTAAACTTTGAGAGCACTGTAATGTTTATGAAGTGCAAGTGTGTCATAAAATCAATCATTAATCAGACAAAATGAAGCACCCGTGAAGTGAAATTTATAAGTATTGTATACCAGCTAGTTCAGGAACTGTAACATTTGCAAAACTGAAATGCTTAGGGGGGGAAAAAAAAGAGGACTTACCAATAAATGACCCATCAGCATTTTTCTGGAAATTCATTTTTACTAGGGACAAAAATGTTTTGTGACCTGTCCACAAGCCTGATGGCATATGGATGACAAGGGCTGGGATTAGAAAGAGCCAACAGCCCTGAACAAAGCTCAAGCTGTGCCTGAACAACCCAGGGGCCTTCTATGATGGAGARACTGTTTTRGTGGATAGGYAAGAGCRCCTGATGGCTTCTGTAAGGCCTCTKACATGGTCCCACATGGTCCCCTTCTTGCTAATTTGGAGACATATAGAGTTGATGGATGAACTGGTCAGTGGATAAGGAATTGGCTGGATGGTAACATCCCAAAAGATGCACTCAGAAGCTGTGTGGAGATCAGCAATG